>NC_069502.1:324309935-324609935 GCF_027579735.1 Bombina bombina | reverse complement strand
CTGCTACCCCCAATGTCGCCGCCACTTACCTACACTTTTTAACCCCTAATCTGCCGCCCCCAACGTCACCGCCACTATAATAAACATATTAACCCCTAAACCGCCGCACTCCCGCCTCGCAAACATTAGTTAAATATTATTAACCCCTAATCTGCCGCCCCAAAGTCGCTGCCACTATATTAAAGTTATTAAACCCTAAACCTAACACCCCCTAACTTAAATATAATTTAAATAAATCTAAATAAATATTCCTATCATTAACTAAATTATTCCTATTTAAAACTAAATACTTACCTATAAAATAAACCCTAAACTAGCTACAATATAATTGTTACATTGCAGCTATTTTAGGATTTATTTTTATTTTACAGGCAAGTTTGTATTTATTTTAACTAGGTAGAATAGTTATTAAATAGTTATTAACTATTTAATAACTCCCTAGCAAAAATAAATACAAATTTACCTGTAAAATAAAACCTAACCTAAGTTATACCTAACACTACAATATAATTTAATAAATTAACTAAATTAAATACAATTACCTAAATTAAATTAAATTAGCTAAAGTACAACCCCCCCACTAAATTACAGAAAATAATAAACAAATTACAGATAGTTAAACTAATTACACCTAATCTAATAGCCCTATCAAAATAAAAAAGCCCCCCCAAAATAAAAAAACCCTAGCCTAAACTAAACTACCAATAGCCCTTAGGGCCTTTTATGGGGCATTGCCTCAAAGTAATCAACTTTTTTACCTGTAAAAAAAAATACAAACAACCCCCCAACAGTAAAACCCACCACCCACACAACCAACCCCCCCAAATAAAATACTATCTAAAAAACCTAAGCCTAAAAGGGCAGTTAGCTCTTTTGCCGCCCAAAGTCCCTAAGCTAAAAATAAAACCCACCCAATACACCCTTAAAAAAACCTAGCACTAACCCCCTGAAGATCGACTTACCGGGAGACGTCTTCATCCAAGCTGGGCCGAAGTCCTCAACGAAGCCATGAGAAGTCTTCATCGAAGCCAGGCAAAGTTATATTAGTTATATCGTAGCTAGCATAGGGTTTATTTTATAGGTAAGTATTTTGTTTTAAATAGGAATAATTTAGTTAATGATAGGAATATTTATTTAGATTTATTTAAATTATATTTAAGTTAGCGGGTGTTAGGTTTAGGGTTAGACTTAGGTTTAGGGGTTAATAACTTTAATATAGTGGCGGCGACTTTGGGGGTGGCAGATTAGGGGTAAAAAAGTGTAGGTAGGTGGCGGCGACATTGGGGGCGGCAGATTAGGGGTTAAGATATATATAATGTAGGTGTCAGCGATGTTGGGGGCAGCAGATTAGGGGTTCATAACTATAATGTAGGTGGCATCGGTGTCCGGAGCGGCAGATTAGGGGTTAATAATATAATGTAGGTGATGGCGATGTCGAGGGCAGCATATTAGGGGTCAATAAGTGTAAGATTAGGGGTGTTTAGACTCAGGGTTCATGTTAGGGTGTTAGGTGTAGACATAACTTTTATTTCCCCATAGGAATCAATGGTGCTGCGTTACTGAGTTTTACGCTGCTTTTTTGCAGGTGTTAGACTTTTTCTCAGCCGGCTCTCCCTGTTGATTCCTATGGGGAAATCGTGCACGAGCACGTATGACCAGCTCGCCGCTGACTTAAGCAGCGCTGGTATTGGAATGCAGTAATGAGCAAAATTTTGCTCTACGCTCACTTATTGTCTTTTAACGACGGGTTTGTAAAAACTCGTAATACCAGTGCTGCAGGTAAGTGAGCGGTGAGACAAAACTGCTTGTTAGCACCGCATAGCCTCTAACGCAAAACTCGTAATCTAGGTGAAAGATAGGAAAACTGAAAAGATTGATATTAGCTCAGAAACCTGTAACGACTCTCCTCTAGTTAACCTTGATACCTCACTTTTACTGCATCAACTCTCTGATTTGATTATGCCAGATTAATTAAAGCAAATTTGAAAGCAAAGGCTTTTATACCCTGCTGAAATTACTCTGGAAAAGGATGGCGACTTTATAACTCTCAATAATGTAGCGAATGCCTGGGAATTTTTTCACAAATCTAAAATAGACTAACCTTTTTTTTTTTATTCCATATCTGCAAACATGATATTAGATCATGACAATATAATTGTATATATTTTCTTTGCTTTTTGTTTTTTACTTTTTAAGGTATATCTACTATTTGCATGCTTTGGGGAGGAGAAGGTGGGGTTTCTCCCCTTTTTTATTCTTTCTTTTCTTCCCTCTCATTCAACTTAATCCTTATTGAATAGAGGGTGGATAAGTTAAAAATAGTTTCTTGGAATTTTAGGGGCATTACATCCCCAATCAAGAGGAAACTTATTTTGAAACAATTGGGGAAACAAAGGTCCGATATCGTGCTTATTCAAGAAATTTATCTCAAACCCCAGGAAATTTCCAAATGAAAAACTAAATGGGTAGGAGAAATTTTAGCTACACCATACGATAAAAGGGGCAATGCTATTTTAGTCAACAAACATTTTACATAAAATATTTTATCTAAAAAAAAATGATCCAGAAGGGAGATTTCAAATAGTGGAATTATTAATAATTAACTGCCATTTTGTCATATGTAATATCTATGTCCCGAACACCCTAGACAGAGGATTTTGAGATAACTTGAATTTAAAGATATTAAATTTATCGGGAAAAATGTGATTCTTGCAGGAGACTTAAATATGGTCTTTTCCCCTGCGTCAGATAGAACTAACGTGCGTCAACTCATTAGGAAGAATAGAGAAGCTAAAGTATTGAATAATTTGTGCCATAAATTATTATTAAAAGACATATAGTGGCTACAGCACTCAGACAATTAGACAATTTGGGTGTTAGTGTACTTTAGAGCACAGTAGTTAAGAGCTTTATGAACCGGCGTTAGCCCAGAAAGCTCTTAACTCCTGACTTTTTTCTGCGGCTGGAATCTTGTCATTAGAGTTCTAACGCTCACTTCAGCCAAGACTCTAAATACCAGCAAATAGAAAGATTCCATTGAAAAGATAGGATACGCAATTGATGTAAGGGGATCTGCGGTATGGAAAAGTCGCGGCTGGAAAGTGAGCGTTAGACCCTTTCCTGACTGACTCTAAATACCAGCGGGCGACCCCTAACGCTGGTTTGGATGGCTAATGCAAAACTCTAAATCTAGGCGTATATCAGTTATCTGACTCAATTGCTTTGGAATACATATACTAATGATAGGTTAAAAAGAGAACTATTTTTGAAGCAAAATATACTGGTTGAGGATCAAAAGCATAAAGCCCTTTTAAGTGGACATTTTGGAAAGTTTGCGAAATTCCTAGAAAGAATATCTAGGAATAAAAGTCAGAAGAATTGTATTCTAGCTATAAAATGTGGAGATAAATTATTTACAAATATCAATGAAATTAGGCAAGAATTTGTTAAATTCTTCCAGGAAGTTTATTCTGTAGGTGAGATTAATGAGGTAAATAAAAGGAAATTTTGCCAATCTATAAACTTACCCAAGATCGCTAGCCGGGATCTACTAAGATTAAAAAAAGCCTATTTCACTAACTGAGTTATCTTAAGCTATTAAACATTCTAAATCAAATAAGACTTCAGGTCCAGACTCCATTCCAGCAGAATTCTATAAATGTTTACATGATTAGCTCTTGCCCATTCTATTGTCACTTTTTAATGAATATTACTCAGAAAATAAAACGCAATTATTGTACTAATATGGCTTTGATTCTTAAGAAAGATAAAGGTACAGAATGTTTTGCATCATATAAATTAATATCTTTATTGAATCAGGATTACAAACTTTTATGCTCAATTATTTCACTAAGACTCAAAAGCTGTTTGAACTCAATAAGTCATCCACGCCAAGCTGGTTTCATGACAGGAAGGATTCCTGTGAAAAATATATGTAAAGTCATGCTTGTTTTGGACTACTTTTGGAATAAACCTTCAAATTCTAGAATTACTCTAGCTCTACTTAAAGTGGATGCAGAGAAGGCATTCAATTCCATTCTATGGAAACACTTATTTACCTCCCTTGAAGGTTTTCGTCTTACAGGGCATTACTACCATGTTGTTCACTTTCATCAGACACTACTTTCCTCTATCATAGTAAATGTAGAGATCTCCGAAAAGGTTTACTCTCAAAAGAGGCACACACCAGGGTTGCCCATTGTCCCCACTACTCTTTAATGTATCTCTAGAACCAATACTATTAAGGAAGAAGTTAGAGGGGATACTGTTAGGAGGTGACAACATTGAATTATCACTGTTTGCAGATTATTTCTTACTGTTTTTAAGTAATACAAAACATTCCATCCCCCAGATTTTACAGATTATTGAGCTATGCAGTTCCTTTTCTGGGTAAAAAATTAAATCTGAATTGCTTTGGATCTTTAAACCAAACTATGAAATATTTCATCCCTTTAAGGAAGTTATGCAAATTAAATACTTCTAAATCTTCCTTAGTAAAAATCCATCTTTATGGTATGAATTGAATTTTCCCAGAAGCTTTGAGGAATTCAAGAAGAAATTAAACAACTGGAGTAGTCTTCCTATCTCCTTGTCAGCGCGTGTTATGTTAATAAAAGCTATTCTTTTTCCAAAATTGTTCTATCTAATGCAGAACTTGCACCTGTTATTATTAAAAAAGGACTTTCAAAAGATATGTTCTAATCTTATTTGGCAAGGGAAGAAAGCAAGGGTTTAGCTTTATAAGTTTTCTCTTTCAAAAATGGACCATGGTTTTGCCTTCCAAAATATTCAGTTCTATAATTATGCCTCTCTTTGTAAATTTGCTTTAGATTGCATTACAGAGAAAGACCATGTCTCCTGTTTTGCCATTGAATCCATATTGATCTCTCCCTTTGCACTAAAAGAGAAACTTCCCCATTCTCCAATTTACCAGTAATTGTTGCTCAAATGTACACTTTTAAATATATTATCCTAGCCTGGCAGAAGGTATGCACTGAGATTAAAACTAATTTTATACCTATACCTGCCTATACTATGTAATTCTAATTTTCCACAGGGCTTACACAAGGGATATTCTCTTTCTGGGTGACTCGTCGTACATGAGAGTGTGGATCCCTAGAAGTGAAATCTTTTCTTGATCTGAACTTGGAATTGATTCTACCGAGATCTAAACTCTTGGCTTACCTCCAGATCAGACACTGGATTCAAAGATTAAGATCTGAGACAGGGCTTGATCTTACACTTGAGGGACTGGAAAATGATATTAAGTTGCATCATGAAGGGAAATTCTCTATCTCTCATATATATAACAGCCTCATAAACGTCCATGGAAAATTCATATTGAGACTTTATTTGATAAATGGAACAAAGTTCTGACAGTCCTATCTAGAGAAAACATTACATAAAGTGTCAGGTTAGCTGAAAAGACCACAGTTTCTGTAAATTGGAGGAAATCTCATTTTAAATTAATTAATATGACATATATTACTCCCCTCAGAGTAGCCAAATGGTACGGTAAAAAGGAAAACTGCCCAAGATGTAGTGCAGAACTCACAGATTTCTTTCACTGCTTTTGGCAATGCCCTAAAATCTTACAACTTTGGGATAAAGTCAATTTCTGGTTAAATAGGTTATTCAGAAAGGATTTTAGGTTCCAACCAAGACATGTTTTATTTCTCTTTAAATTCCCAAACATAGACCATAACTATAGATTTATAAACACAATAATCATGGTTGGGCAAAATATGATATTAAAAAAACTGGAAAAGCAGCCAGGGATCCAAATTTGTAAAAATGGTATATAGCCAGATGGTTTTTGAACAATTAACCCCTAACAAAAACCAAGTGCAATGCTTCTTTTTAAATGGGAAAAAATAATTTTATCTCTACCCTTAGAGGCTCAATTACCAGCTGTCTCTCCATTCAAGGTTTTAAATGGGCTTTTACAAGATATTGAGCGAGGTCGATTACCATCTTCTTTGCAGAACATAAGCTAATTATGCTTTTCGCTCCCTCCCTTCTTCCTCCATCCTTTTCCCCCGCTTCTCCTCCCTACTTGTACACAATAAGTTTCAAATATGTGCTATTATTTACCAACATCTAGGAATTATGTTGCATCTCAAGATATAGCATGGTCAATTTCATTTTGATGATTAATTTCAATGCTTTTTTATCATAGGCCGAAGTGAAGCTATTAATTTATTTTTTTCTGCTTTTATCCTTTATATCCATATTATTTTCCTTAGCTAAATGAATCCTTAAATTGGGGGCATAGACTAGGCTCCTTTGGTTTATTATTGTTCATAATCTGATGTGTCGGGATTATGAGAGGCCTAAAATAAGTCTCAAATGTGTGATATTGTTTACCTGTACTTGTGTCTTATGATATATCTTAGTAAAGGTTTTTATGATAATTGATATTGATATGTTATCATTGTGTACTATAAGTTGATATGAAGCTATATATGTAGTTTTTGTCGACATGTATATTGTTTTTGATGAGAATATATATATATTTTTTTAAATGAATGTCTGTTTCTGGCAAAGGAATGTGATGTTTCATTATAAGTGATTTGGATTTAAGTTAAATGGATTTTTAAAGAGAAGAATTTATTTCTTGTGCAAATCACTTTGGGAGTAAAATAATTACTTTATTAGAATAAACTGGGAGCCTTCTTTCTCTGGCAAAAAAAACCTTGGAGTTGTATTTAATGGATGTCCCTCTCCTGAATAAAACTACTTTGTGTTTCCATGCTGTGAAGTCATGTCCCTGACTGTGGCAGTCTATCTTATCAACCCCAGTGAACTATAAACCTACAGAAATCAATTGTGCACAACCCTGCATTTACTTTTATTCCCTATATTAATTTAAATGGTTGTGCTGAAACATTTTTAAAAAATTTAACGTGAAAAGGAAAATTATGTACATTTAAATGCTTAAAATATTTTTTTTAGTTTATCACCCTTTCCTGGCCCTTTAGCTAATTTATTGTCTCATCTATTAACCCATTAACAAGGAACATGATTCACTTTATTAACAAAAATATGCAAGCACATGTCATTTTCTGGTTTACAAATAATAAATAAGCATGTTATGATTTAAAAAAAAGTATTGTTCCTACACAATCAGTTAAAATTGTAAATAAATAGTAAATCATATCTCTAAAATAATTGTTAAAATACTGTTAGTTACATAAAAGAGGCACATGGCTTTTTAATACAAGATAGAGAGAGGGGGCTTAAAAAGATGACACATGGGGGTAGATTTATTCAATGTCGGATGGACATGATCCGCTGTAGCGGATCATGTCCGCCCGAAATTGCTAAATGTCGCTGACATCGCTAAATGCCGCTGACATCACTAAATCTCGCTAAATACGCTGTCAGCATTTAACATTGCACAAGCATTTCTAGTAAAATGCTTCTGCAGTGCCACCCCCTGCACATTCGCGGCCAATCGGGCTCTAGCAGGGGGTGTCAATCATCCCTATCGTATATGATCAGGATGATTGCTGTCCACCACCTCAGAGGCTGCGGATGAGTTGAGGAGCAGACGTCCTAGACCGCTGCTTCTTAACTTTTGTTTCCGGCGAGCCTGAAGGCTCGTGCGGAAACAGCTGCATCTGAAGCTTAATAAATCGGCCCCATGGTATTTTTTAAATAATGCAGGCATTTTTTTAATTCGGATTCCCTACCACAATTTTCTGCCATTCAGAAATTGAAAATATAACTAAATATTGTGCTCAGTATAATTATACAGCATTGTTTATGAAGTCTTTTTAACGTTATAAACAACAAATACACTCTGAGCATAAGGGGTTAAAAGCTTGTAAAATAAATACTTTACCAAGGCTTTCTCTTCTTAGCACCTTCAAATCAGCAGCAGTGAGAGCAAAGAGCAGCGCATCCCAGTAATGCATTGCCGATCTGCCTAGTGGAGGGAGAAAGTGAAAGGCTGACAGCTCTGCCCTCTAAAAGACACATCTGCTGTTTGCTGCCTGCAGAAGTTTGTAAAAAAAAAGAAAAAAAAAGAAGAAATGTGCAGCCAAAATAGAGAAAAGACTGCTGCTACCCTGCAGTGCACACTCTACATGGGGAGCTGTATAAGTGGAACCCAGCCCTGCCCCCATAGGACATGCAGTTCAGAGCGGAGAGAAGCACTAAAATAATTATATCTCCTGCTGCTGATGCTGCATACATTGCACTAAAAACTAAAATTACTGTGCACAATTTAAGTGGAAAGGCAGTTGCAGCACTATATTTCTGTTGCCCAGTGGGTGGGTGCTCCATACAGCACCTTCATAGTTGTTACGCAATCGAGGGAGGTTGAGCTGGTCACCGCATCTCTCCATGTATTTGCAGCTAAGGTCAGAAAATTTGGTGTTTTTCTATTTTTATTTTACTTTAACCCCTTGAGTGCTAAAGACAGCTCTGAGATCCGTCGCTAGCACTCTCCCACCTTGAGGGAGATCTGGGGGCTCCCACCCGCTCCTACCTTGGCGATCGGGCCTGCATAGTGACAGGCATCGCCGGGGCTTCACGTTTTGCGTGGTGATGTCACCAACTTTATTAAAAATGTACAATACAAAGTATAGGGAAAGGGGGCATGCTGTTTAGGCGCCTGTATCTCAGGCATCTAAGCAGCTACAGACCCCCAAAATACAAAAGTAAAAAAAAAAAAAAATTTAAATGTCAAAAAACCCTTAAATTACCTTAGCACCCAGGTGGGAATGTGCTTAGCATTCAAAAGGGTTAACATTATTTTAATTTTTTTCTTTTTATGACAGCTGAGGCTCTGCCTCCCCTGACTGCACGTCCCTGAATTATACCTGACTGCACGTCCCTGAATTCTATTTAAATGTATATATATATATATATATATATATATATATATATATATATATATATATATATATATATATATATATATATATATATATATATATATATAATAATCCAAAGGAGGCACTCGCCGTAATAATAAGGTGTTTTAATTAAGAGTGAACGTTTTCGGGGTGTGATCCCCGTCCTCAGACTCCTGAAAAATCAAACAGTGTACACACTTAAACCAATGGGAGATAGTCAGTCTCCCTGATTATGTTTAAATACAAATACAAAATTAGTTTTTTTAGCACACCTTACAAAAAGTTTATATACACATCTTTGGGAGTGCTGCCAATATGACCCAGTAATTACACAAACAAAAAGGTATTGGCGCACATACATTTTCAAAAGCACAACATACTTTTTGAACTGCTGCAAAAAAATGCCTGCAAACAACATCAAGAAACAACTATTCTTTTTAAATAAAATTGTGATCTTAGTCACACAATATGGCCATATTTTGCTTAGCCAGTCACCACTTACAAGGTGCCCCAATATAGACTATGGCTTAATATTGACAACTCTATTACACTGTCATGAGCACACCTGAGTTTGGATGGGGTGCTTAAACCAATGGGAGTTGTGAATATTAAGCCAGGGAGTCTTATTCTATTATGAAGAGTAAAAGCAGGAATGATTCAGCCCTCTGTGGCAAAAGGACTGTAGTGTTAGGACCAGTCTATATTGGGGCACCTTATAAGTGGTGACTGGCTAAGCAAAATATGGCCATATTGTGTGACTAAGATCCCAATTTTATTTAAAAAGAATAGTTGTCTGTTGATGTTGTTTGCAGGCATTTTTTGCAGCAGTTCAAAAAATATGTTGTGCTTTTGAAAATGGATGTGCGCCAATACCTTTTGGTTATGTATATATATATATATATAAATATTCATATTTCATGTCAGGTTAGCGCACTTGGTTAAATGCAATTGGGCTTTGCGACTTTTTGGGTGTAAGTTTTTTTTCCAGCATTTTGCAATCCATTGAAAGTCTATGGGGAATACGTTAACGTGGACACGATATTCTAACTTAAGCTTTTTGTGCGCGTTGGGTTAGCTTGCAATCAAAAATGTTTTATTCTCAAATTGTAATACACACTGTACCAGACAAATAGAAAAACGTACTTCTAGAGTAGTTATTGCAGGAGCTACAAATAGTGCTCTACCATACCATATGTCCTATTAAAAATGACACAGAAAAGCAACTTTTTTATTTCACATGATGGCTTTTACAAATCATGTTTCAATATTTCTGCATATTAAATTGATTTTCCAAAGTTACTTAATCTGCTGAAAAAGAACAAAGTAAAATTTGTGTGGTTAGTAGGGATGGGCGAATGTTTCTAAACATTCAAAATTTAAAACTAATTTTTATACATTGGTTCGTCGAATAAAATTTCGAATGTTTACATATCATTCTAACATTCGATTTTCGAATGTTCGTTTTCGAATTTTTCAATTACATTTAAAGATATTAATTCTAATAATATAATGGTTGGCTTTATATTATATTCAATATTCAAATTCGATATTTGTATTTTACATTCAATTTCAAAATTTAATATTCAAATTTGATTCAATAGATCACATTCGATTTCGAAATGTAATATTCGAATTTGATTCCAATATATCAAATTTGATTTTGTTATGTAATATTCAAATTCGATTTTAATTTCGAAATAGAATTTCTAAGCTACAATTTTCTTTTGTAATGTAATATTCATATTCAAATTAGTTTTTATAATTCAGTTATCTTATGCATATTAGAATTATTAAATATTTGAATTTAAATATTCAACTTATTCCCTCCCATATGTAAATGTTATAGTTGTAGTTGTTACAATTTCATTTGAAAGGTTTAGTTTTGGAGAAAAGGGATGTTCTGGTTTGGTGGTCGTGTTGGAATATTTTGATACTGTTTTTTTCCTATGTGCCACTATTATTTATCTATTTGCTCCTGTGGCATCTTTAATTTTTTATTTTGTGTGGACACAACTGTGGAGGGTGGACTGCACACTATGAAAAGACGCATTTTTTATCTTCATCTTCAATCAATTACATATATTTTTGGAGAGGTAATATGCGGTCAAAAATTCAAGTTATAGTGATAGGTGACTACCTGCTTTAACTTTGTGCATCTATTTAGTTGTTTTTTTTCTAAGAATTTAATTTGAAAAATTATTCATCTTTATATTCATTGTCATTTTTGAAGTCTATTCTATATTAGTGTTTGTTAACCAGAAGTGGTCCTAACAGGCCATATTTTCATGTTATCTTAAAGGGATATTTTAGTCAAAAATGTTCTCCCCTTTCCCAATGATCTTTACCTGCTGGAGGGTATTAAATTGTTTACAAGTATTTCCATTAACCTTATATTGGCATTTGAATTAGTATATTTACTCTGTGGTATCCCCACCCATCCTGAAAGTTTTTGGCCACAAGGACAAGCTGTATTAACACAGCCAGCAGAAGAAATTACACTACCAGTGGGATAAAGAAGAGATAAGGTAATAAAATGTTTATTTCCTTTTGTTCTCTCTTAAGTATTGGTGATTGGTTTATAGACAGATATAAGATAAAGAAGCAGGTATATTTACACAATGTGATAAAGTAATGAGATCTGATTATACCTACAAGCTCAACCCATTTTATTAGGTTGTGGCTTCAAAACACAAAATCAGCTAATTCATATACACAAATAAGCCTTAAAAAAACAAATATCATACATGTTATACTCTGCAGCTGGTAAAAAAGTAATTGAAAACACATTAAGGAAAAAACAATTTTATAGTATACTGTTCCTTTAACTAGAGCACTGGTAAAATAATCATTACCATTGGTGAGAGCCAGGCTAGTTACCATGGTTACTGATGATTTTACCTGTGCTCCAGTTAAGACGTTCTGAAAATATTGCCTACTAGCCTAGGTTTACTTGAGGACTGTGGTTTAGTACTGATGTTCATCATAGAGATGTTTTACTTGTAATGTAGTAAGGGTTGTGTTTTACTGTGCTAGTCCTGCCTTGAATCTGGGTACTATTGAATGGGCAATGGCAGCCAATGATGATGACTGACTAGGGACTAATTTATAGTTGTAGACTAGATTTTCTTTTAGATTTGTGAAGTATGATATGTTAAAAAGATACATTTTGATACATTTCGAATATTCAATTTCAATCAAATGTTTTCTAATGTTATATTCGATTTTCAGAGTCATATTCCAAATAATGCAATCCATTTTGATTTTGAATGTTCATAAAAAATCGAATATATACATTCAAATTTTGAATGTGTATATTAAATCTTTTATGTACATTCGATATCGAAAGTGACATTCGAAAACTGTAAATAACATTCGAAAATAGAATTTTTAAGAATATTAGTTCTTATCAACATTTGAATTTGTAATTTGAATTTTGATAATAACATTAGTTCTAACATTCAAATTCGAAAATTTACACATTCGCCCATCCCTAGTGGTTAGCTCACAGAAGAAGCACATGTGTAAATGCAATGAGTGCAAATGATTAAAACTATAATTTTAACATAAAATATAAAATAGTTTAGAAGTAATGGTATTATAGAGACTTTCTACTGTAATTTTTTCTCTGCTCTAGTATGTTCCCAATTATACATTTTACCTGCTAGAGTGAATTAAATTGTTTATGAAATAACTCCTTTACCATTATTTTGTCATTTAAAATAGCGTATTCTGCCTGTTGATATTGTCACTGATACTAAAAATACAAATACTGCAGTATTCTCTATAGAATACAATTTAAACTATATGCAGCAGGAGAAATCAAATTCCCAGAGAGATAGAGATAGTTCATTCTATTAGAAAGGGTGTTTCTGCAGCTGCTTGGATTACAATAAACGTAATTACTTGCTTGAGTACATTGTCCCTTTAATGTTTTTCAGTTTACTTGTTATCCCAGATGCATAGTATACAAATGTATTGAAAATCACATCTTTAAGCTTATTCTAGCATTTGAAAATAAAAGTTTCAGTTTTTTGGATAAACCTCTGCAAGTATGACAAAGAAACTTGGTTTATTTAAAATAGAAATATGAGTTTTCCACACAAAAAATGTATATATTAAGGGATAGGTTACAAGTGGATTGGTATTTTGCGTTTTCGTTATAGCGAAAACTCCGCTTGGGTTTTCATTTTTGCTCTAGTCGGCTGGTATTACTAATTGAAAGTAAACAGTTTTTTTCTCCAGTGGTAACCCGATGTGCAAAAATTTGAAACTTTAAAATCGCATTCATGCATTCCTCCAAAGAAGCCAATGAAGAAAAATGTTTAAAAAGAACACCCCCTCTCTCACACAAACACCATCACATATTCTCAACAACGCTAACCCGACATGAAATCATGAATATTTCATTTTTTACAATGTTCTTTACATAACGGAATATGTTCTATTTATTAATAAATAAATATTTCTACATATAGCTGATATTTTTTTGCACACAAATATTTATATATATATATATATATATATATATATATATATATATATATATATATATATATACATACACACATGATTATATATAGGTATAGCTATATACAGATATATATATATATATATATACACATGATTATATATAGGTATAGCTATATACAGATATAGATATATATATATATATATATATACACACATGATTATATATAGGTATAGCTATATACATATACATAGTAGACTATGTTCTATATATTTCTAAATATATATATATATATATATATATATATATATATATATATATATATATATTTAGAAATATATAGAACATAGTCTACTATGTGCAGAACGTTGGAATGTGAAATATTTACAGTAAATACATACAAACCTTTATTAAATATGAATATTGCATAAATATGGTTTTCCATGTTTAAATCTACTTTACGGCAAAAGGCTCTAATGCACTTATATATATATATATATATATGAACATATATATTTATGTGTTTATATGCGTATATATGTCTGTAAATACATATATACACACATATAAATACATTAATATATGTGTACAGATATATAGACAATATATATATATATATATATATATATATACTCACCGGCCACTTTTTTAGGTACCTTGCTAGTACCCGGTTGGGCCCCCTTTTGCCTTCAGAACTGCCTTAATCCTTTGTGGCATCGATTCAACAAAGTGTTGGAAACATTTCTCAGACATTTTGGCCCATATTGACATGATAACATCACGCACTTGCTGCAGATTTGTCGGCTGCACTTCCATGATGCGAATTTCCCCTTCCACCACATCCCAAAAGTGCCCTATTAGATTGAGATCTGGTGACTGTGGAGGTCATTGGAGTACAGTTAACTCATTGTCATGTTCAAGAAACCAGTTTGAGATGATTTGAGCTTGGTGACATGGTGCATTATTCTGCTGGAAGTAGCCATCAGAAGATGGGTACACTGTAGTTATAAAGGGATGGACATGGTCAGCAACAATACTCAGGTAGGCCGTGGCATTTAAACAATGCTCAATTGGTACTAATGGGCCCAAAGTGTGCCAAGAAAATATTCCCCACACCATTACACCACCACCACTAGCCTGAACCATTGATACAAGGCAGGATGGATCCATGTTTTCATCTTGTTTTCTGGCCCTACCATCTGAATGTCACAGCTGAAATTGAGACTCATCAGACCAGGCAACGTTTCTCCAATCTTCCATTGTCCAATTGTGCATTCAGAGATGGTATTCGGCATACCTTGGTTATAACAAGTGATTACTTGAGTAACTGTTGCCTTTTTATCATCTCAAATCAGTCTGCCCATTCTCCTCTGAACTCTGACATCAACAAGGCGTTTTTGTCCACACAACTGCCGCTCACTGGATATTTTCTCTTTTTCGGACCATTCTCTGTAAACTCTATAGATGGTTGTGTGTGAAAAACCCAGTAGATAACACCATCAACCATGCCATGTTCTAAGTCACTTAAATCCCCTCTCTTCCCCATTCTGGTGCTCGGTTTGAACTTCAGCAAGTCGTCTTTACCACATCTAGATGCCTAAATGCAGTGTTGCCATGTGATTGATTGATTGATTGATTGATTGATAAGCAATTTGTGTTACCAAGCAATTAAACAGGTGTACCTAATAAAGTGGCCGTTGAGTGTATATATAAATACATTTCCATCTTTAGACATGTATACATATTTATCTCTGTGTTAAAGCCCTTCGGCTGCTTTTTTTCACCCAAGATATCATATCTTTGAGTCCTTATAACTTTTTTGTGCAATATATTTTTTAAATAATTTTATTAGACAGTGTTAATAAATATGACAAGTTGACAAGTGTTTGTGCAACTTTTTAATTTTGCAAAACAGTTAACCCACAGCTCTGAAATCCCCTTAAGAATTCTAGTGTAAATCAAGATTGCACTAGTGAAATTGTGATTTCGCTCAACTTGTAATATCAGAGCAATTTAAATGGCGCACAAACGATCAAGAAAACCCTAGCGCAATCGTTTGTGCATCACTTGTAATCTAGCCCTAAAATGCTCTCTTTTAGATGAAGCAGACAAAAAACTTGACTACGATGTTATTTTAGGTGATAGAGCCTTCTTAGGTCTTATTGAACTAGAACCCAGAGAACAAAAAGTTGCACATTCATTTATAAAATATATCACAGTTCAAGAGAAAGATAAATTAATAAAAAATAAAAAAAAAGTTTTAAGTAACACATTCACCTCAAAACTGCTTTGTTAAATATGAATATTTCCTATTTCAAATAAATATATTTGCTTTAACAACTGTGGTGTTATTGATCAAACAGTATTAGCAAATATCTATTAAACAGTGACTTTCTCATGCCTAACTGATAAAATGATTTTGTATGGGCCGATAAAAGCAACCCTCTTTATTTTGTGGCCTTGTAATTAAGAAATAATTAATATATTTTACAGTTGGACATAACGCCATTAAACTTCATGATATGAATTTCCCAAGAAGACTAATTATAGACTTTGAGTTTTTTGGCAGGCACTGAAGAATGAAAACTAGAATAAAGAATAGAGAGGATCAAATGGTATGTGGTGCCTATTAATCTTCAGTATGAGAGTCAGCAAAGGCTTTGACTCTTAACACAATAGCACTAACTATGCCTGAGATCACATAGACTTTCTGGATGTGCAGAGCTTCTAACTGTATGATGCCCAAAGTCATCTTAGGTATCTATTAAATGATTTAGTTATAACAAACAGGATATTGATAATATATGAAATATAAAATACATTAAATACATTTTAAATACATTATTTATAGCATTAATAATAAAAAACAAATATACTGTTTTCTTAGAATAAAAATATGCCTAATAATTAAGACCCCAGCATTATTACAACAATGAATCACTTGGCCTGATTCTAATTAGAGGAATTCCTATTAAACCTAATCATTTTTACATACATATACACACATATGAAATAGGGGCGGTCAGTGATATGATATTAGTGGTTTACAGAGGCCTTTATCTAGGTTACACATTATTATATCCAGCAAAAGCACCATGGAAACACATAAACTTACAAAGGGATATTTTTACATTAATTAACATAATATTTTTTAACTTTGAAATTACACTTAACTACTGTTTATTTATTTTTTTGTACTGCCGATCACCAAATCAGCACTAGTAGTGGTAGTATCAGAAGTTCTCTGCAGCTCCCAAGTTGTGCTTTAACTATGGGTTTAACCCAGTTGCAAATTTTTAAACCAAAGCATTACAGGGTTTCTAGTGCTAAAAGAAGCAGAGCAAGTAATTAGACATGTGCATGGCGAAAAAATTTGGTTCGGTTCAGTTCGGATCGATTCGGATTTTTTCTAATTTCGGTTCGGAGCGATTCGAATTCGGAAAAATTTGAATCAATTCGGTTCGGATTTGTTTCGGATTCATTCGGATTCGAATAAATTCGGTTCGGATTTGTTTCGGATTCATTCGGATTCGAATACATTCGGCTGGATTCGGTTCGATTCAGTTCGGAAATTCGGAATTTCGGTAAGTGTTAGGTGAGATTAGACTAGTGTTATGTACTGTACATTAGGTGTTACCCATAGCAGAGTGATATAACCTAATATACTGTACTATACTAGTGTGATCCATGGCCATCCGAATCTACCGAATAAATCTGAATAAATCCGAAGTAATTCGGATTTATTCGGTAGATTCGGCACTATTTTAATTCGGAGATTCGGTTCGATCCGAATCTCCGAATTTTCCAAATTTTCCGAATTTCCGAATCGAACCGAACCGAATCGCACATGTCTACAAGTAATTGAAGAGTGAAGGTGCTTTGTCTTCTAGCAGGTTTAATGTTAAGGCTCGTTTTAAATTTAAATGGAATTTGATTGTTTCACTCATTTCATTAACATTCATTTAAACAATTCTACATAATGTCTTTTACATGCACCACTAAGGTCAGACATGCAGTTGTCATTTATTGCCTGCATTGACGCACCCAGTAATTTAACTAATTAAAAGTGCAGACTCCAGACTTAAAAGGTCTCACCCTGCTATATTATACAAACAGCCATTGTGGCTCTCTATAGTAACTGTCCATAATTACTATCAGCAGGGGGGATAAAAAAGGGAAACCTATTTAAAGGGACAGTCAACCCAAAAATTTCTATTACTTATTTAGATTAGTTAACTAACAATTTTTACAGCCAACTGTAGCCCAATTTTCATCTAAATAAACTTTGGCAGTAAATACACTTACTAGTTCTCATCTGGTTGTTGAAATAGCCGCCTGACCCCTCCTTCTCTGACGTCTCCCAAAGCTTCCACTACAGGATCCTGTCGATCCTGCGCGTTCCTATGTCTCCCGCATGCACAATGCGCCGTTTTCTTCAAGAGGATAATGATGCATTTGTGACCAGCAGTCCAGCACTGCATATTGCACAAATGTTTTCTAGGCCAACTCAGAGATTCCCACCTGCTGTTGAAATCTAAGTTCCTGCTTTGCTCTTCACAAGTGTAGAGCTTTGTGCCTTCTTACAGACCCCCCTCTGATCTCTGCCTCCCACCTCTGTGCACTGTACCCTTCCTAAGTGGCATTTATTGCAGCAAATTGCTATAGGTGGTATCAGCTCTCACAGCACTACAGTGATTAAAAGTAGCGCCTGTGATTTCCCGGCTGATTGCATCAATCAGATAAAGGGGGAAAGACTGTATGAGCCAGAGAATCCCAATGTCACATCTCACATATAGGAGAGGCCCCAATCTGAGAAACAAATGGGTAAGAAGCCATTATGAAAGGTATGGGCGTAAGAAGCCCTTATACAGTGGATCCATAGGTTGTGGACTTTGCAGAGTATGCAAACATATGTGCAAAAAATCAGAGATTAAAGATAGATTTGGGAACACTAGGAAAATTAAACAATACATTAACTGCCAAAGCAAAAATATCATCTATTGCAATTCATGTAGATGTAGAGATTTGTTTCTATGTGGGGATGTCTACAAGAAGAATCACAGATCACCTGGCAATATTAGAAATGCCTCTAATGATTTAGACAAGGATAAAAAAATTGACCGCAGTGGCTAAACACTTTTATTTGTATCACAATAGCAATGAAAACCACCTCAAATGCTGGGGACTGGAACAGTTAAGTCCAAGCATCAGAGGTGGAGACCCTACAAACTCATTGCTATAGGCAGGAACTAAATTAATATATTTATTGAATAGCATACACCCAAGAGGGATGAATGAAAATAACAATTATTGGGTGTTTTTGTAAGACATACAAAATATTTATGAGGGCATATTATTAAAAACTATTTAAAACACTGTCATTATTACATCTATCTATGGGCAGTATATATATATCATACCAAAAAGTAAAGTGTAAGTCCGTAGCGCTGAATAAATGACATTTCCTAGCTTGCAGATTGTGACAGTGACCTGTTAATGCACTGTTTCCTTACTTCAAAGGCCCTCTTGATCTTTATTTAGCTGTATTAGATTTAGATTGGAATAAAGCAACCTCATTATTTATCATCTCATGATCCAAGTGGCGAGAAGTCTTCATCCAGACGGCCTCTTCATTCTTCATCCAAGCGGCATCTTCTATCTTGATCCCGGAGTCGCATAGCTGGTCCATCCCGAAGATATCCGGCACGGAGAATCCTCTTCATGCGGTCGCCGCCATACACTGAATCTTCAATGCAAGGGACGCATTGAATCAGCCAATAGAATGAGAGCTGCTTAAATCCTATTGACTGATTTGAACAGCCAATAGGATTTTAGCAGCTCTAATTCCTATTGGCTGATTCAAATTTTTCAGCCAATAGGAATGCAAGGGACGCCATCTTGGATCGCGTAACTTGCTTTGAAGATTCAGTGTACGGTGGCGACCGTATGAAGAGGATGCTTGATCTTTATTTAGCTGTATTAGATTTAGATTGGAATAAAGCAACCTCATTAATTATCATCTCATGATCCAAGTGGCGAGAAGTCTTCATCCAGACGGCCTCTTCATTCTTCATCCAGGCGGCATCTTCTATCTTGATCCTGGAGTCGCATAGCTGGTCCATCCCGAAGACATCCGGCACGGAGAATCCTGTTCATACGGTCGCCGCCATACATTGAATCTTCAATGCAAGGGATGCATTGAATCAGCCAATAGAATGAGAGCTGCTTAAATCCTATAGACTGATTTGAACAGCCAATAGGATTTTAGCAGCTCTAATTCCTATTGGCTGATTCAAAATTTTCAGCCAATAGGAATGCAAGGGACGCCATCTTGGATCGCGTAACTTGCTTTGAAGATTCAGTGTACAGTGGCGACCGTATGAAGAGGATGCTCCACGCCAGATGTCTTCAGGATGGACCCGCTCCGCGCCTCTGGGATCAAGATAGAAGATGCTGCCTGGATGAAGATTGAAGAGGACGTCTGGATGAAGACTTCTCGCTGCTTGGATCAGGACTTTGTCACCGGGATGAAGATTGAAGAGGCCGTCTGGATGAAGACTTCTCGCCGCCTGGATCAGGACTTCAACTCCGGGATGAAGATCGTTCAAGCAGGACTTCAAAAACTGTAAGTGGATCATCAGGGGGTTAGTGTTAAGCTTTTTTAACGTTTTTTTGGGTGGGTTTTTTTTTTAGATTAGGGTTTGGGCAGTAAAAGAGCTAAATGCCCCTTTAAGGCAATGCCCATCCAAATGTCCTTTTCAGGGCAATGGGTAGCTTAAGTTTTTTAGATAGTTTTTTTTTATTTTGTGGGTTTGGGGGGTTGGGGGTTTGTAATTTTAGTGGGTGTTTGTAATTTTTCTTTCATAAACAGAGCTGATTTCTTTAGGGCAATGCACTACAAAAGGCCCTTTTAAGGGCCATTGGTAGTTTATTCTAGATTAGGTTTTTTATTTTGGGGTGTTTTTTTTTAATGGGTATTAGAATAGGAATAATTTTTGTTATTTTTGACAATTTGTTTGTTATTTTGTGTAATGTATATTTTTAGGGGGTGTTTTTTTCAGCAAAAGAGCTGTTTTTCTTAGGGAAATGCCCATACAAATGGCCATTTTAAGGGCCCCCAAAAGGCCCTTTTAAGGGCCCTTGGTAGTTTGGGGGGTGGGGGTTTGTATAGTGTTAGGGGGTGTTTGTATATTTTTTTTAACAAAAGAGCTGTTTAACTCAGGGAAATGCCCTACAAAAGGCCCTTTTAAGGCCCCCCCAAAAGGTCCTTTTAAGGGCCCTTGGTACTTTGCCGGGTGGGGTTTTGTATAGTGTTAGGGGGTGTTTCTATTTTATTTGGAGCAAAAGAGCTGTTTAACTCAGGGCAATGCCCTACAAAATGCCCCTTTAGGGGCCCCCAAAAGGCCCTTTTAAGGGCCCTTGGTAATTTTATTTAGTTGCGGCAATGTTGGGGAGCAGCGGAATAGGGGTTAATAACTTTAATATAGTTGCGTCGATGTTGGGGTACAGCGGAAAAGGGGTTAATAACTTTAGTATAGTTAGTGGGGCGATATCGAGAGCGGGACACATGAGGGGTTAATAATTTTATTTAGGTGGCAGCGATATTGGGAGCGGCATATTAGGGGTTAATAACTGTAGTCAGGCGTCAGAGATGTCAAGGGCAGCAGATTAGGGGTGTTTAGACATGGGGTTTATGTTATAGTGTTAGGTTTAAACTGTATTTTCTTTTTCCCCATAGACATCAATGGGTCTGCGTTAGGGAGCTTTTGTTTCCGCAATCACAGGTGTTAGACTTTTTTTTGCCCGCTCTCCCCATTGATGTCTATGGGGAAAGTGTGCACAAGCACGTCAAAACACTGCTTGTTTTTCGTGTGGTATGGAGCTGAAAATTTCCATATCGCCCGCACAAGCCGGGTTTTTTTAAACTTGTAATGGCAGCGCTATAGGGGGTTAAATAACGCAACTTTTGTTGCGTTCTTTACTTTCCCTATGGCGCTCATAACTCGTAATCTAGGTGAGTGTGAGCTCACAGCTCAGCACTAATGATGCTGATTGGCTGATTTTTTTTCAAGATGTACATGACAGTAAAAAAGTGCAGCAGAAGAATAACCTCTCACAGAGTACTTGGCCTGGTGGGCTGTAGAGATTTCAATGTAAAATAGCTTCCTTTTTTACGCAGAGATGATCATGTGATATTTTCTATTTATTTTTTTACAGATGTGTTACATCATTTTCAAGTGCTATAGCATATGGATAACATGTCCCTTTAAGCATACTGTAAAAATAGCAGAAATGGTGGGATAGTGCCTGCAGTAAAATGTATAAAAATATATATCTGATGATGACATATAATTTCAAGAATAAAGATATTTTTTATGTAAGGTTTTAAATCAATGTCAAATCATTTGGTTGTTTCATGACCCTTTTACAAACTGCAAGGATTAATGATAGTTCATGGCTCTAAAATAGATAGAAAAATAGCTGCACAGTCTGAATTCTTTTTTGGTGTTATTTTTAACAATACATTAGCAGCCAGAGGTTATATTTTACTTTCTTTTACACTTCAAATAAAATATCACAGTCGTCACATCAAAGGTTGTTGTCACCAGAAACTTGTGAATTCACAGAGAAAAATATTTCTTAAATTCACGCCTTATTCAGAAACATGTATTTGCATTTTATAAAGCCAATTTGTCAAACATGGTAAATAAATACATTTAAATCCTGATATGAGAATGGACGTGCCTAGCTTTAAGTTAGAGACACATTTTTTTACTGTATTTAATAAAAAAACAGTCAGACTTATTAATTACCAGTGGAAAGTGAATGCAATCAGATTAGTGCTAACTTTAAAGTCTCGGGCGATAAATGGCTGCATGCTGCACGCAGCTCCAAGAAAAGTGACTTTAATCTCTTCTGTTCTGCA
This sequence comes from Bombina bombina, assembly GCF_027579735.1. Lineage (NCBI taxonomy): Eukaryota > Metazoa > Chordata > Amphibia > Anura > Bombinatoridae > Bombina > Bombina bombina. Next base: position 324,587,677 of record NC_069502.1, on the reverse strand, counting down.
TGAAAATATTAAAGGTTATTGTGTCTGTTTTGTCTCAAAACTTGCCACTTTTCATTTCTGATATTTTTCATTATACCTTCCCAATCTTCTGTTGCTTAGGGCGGCCATAAAAGTTATGACTATCTAGAATCCCCATGGTGTAAATGGAACTGTAGTGTGAATCAACTGATACAAAAGCTGCTTTTGCAATTTGATTCCAGTAAATAGAGACATAATAATGTGTTCAAAGCAAATATTAGCCTTAGAATAATATGTACATGTATTTTTTTTAATTATATTAGTTGTTTAAATATTGAAGATATATGTGTTTTATTTTCTAGAAAGTATTCTAGTTTCTTTAAAGTGATGGATGCTGGCATTTTTTAACTAGTTTTCTATTTATCTCTGTGAACAATTAGGGACAGATAAAAATCTGGCAATAAAAAAGAGTTTGTGAAAACAAGACTTGTGTGGAAACCCAGTTAGATAATAATGTTATACATAACCTTATTTGGACAGTCTCCTTTATTGCACAGATCTCCATCTCATCTCCCAGCAGGACACACAGACAATCTTTAAACCCCCTACAAAGGTAACATCACTGACTTCCATTTCAATCAAGTAATATGTGAAAACATTTTCCACATTTGTCTGCACATTTTAAAATCTTTTCTCTGTCTCTCATCCTGCCCTATCAATTAACTTCCCTACCCTGTCTGCTCATACACTTTCTTATTATAAAAACCTGCTTTCTCTCACCAAGATTCCCTCTCAACTCACAACAGATCTCTAAACAGACATCTTACTTCCCTCCCAACCCCCACCCTATTGTTTACTCATTTATATAACAACTCCCTTAATTGATATGAGATGCAATTATCATTTCACCCAGCTTATAACAGAATGCACAATTGATTGGCTTCCGTTGGGAGGAGCGTGTAGGTAGAACACACGCTCTGCAGCTCTAGTGAGAAGAGCTGGAAAATCGAACACGACACCCCTGTACAGTGACTCCTATTGTCGGGATAGTGTGAGTCCTGACCGGGGGGAGACATGACGAGCAGCGCTATACGGAAGCTGCAGGTGCTGAATAGAGGCGGGACTGCATTGGCCGCAGCCACATACAGAAACTATAACGCTGCCCTACATATCAAGTAGCAGGAAGCAAAAGCCTGGTGATCGTGACCACTGCCCAATTGAAGAATCCTGACATCGTGTCAGCAAGCGTGGTGATAGAAAGTGCTACACAGAGAGACCGGATAAAATCTTCATAATCCCGATGTATCTTCCTGCTGGTGTCGGGACCCTGGAACAGATGTGAGGTGTTGCGGATGGTACAGGGTCGTGGAAAGCAACGGTGAAGTAGTCGTCAGCACGTCTCAAAGCCAGATTCATAGTGGAAGCAAACCGCAAGTATCATATGCAAGATTATGTTGTACTGTTGCAACTTGGGCTCATAGCTTGTGTTTGCCGTAGTGTTAGAAAACACACTTCACCGGGTACATTCAAAGAGACACAAAATATGCCTATTAAAGCAAGTGTGATTAATGCTAAAATCAAGAGGTGGGGCAGCGTATAATGTGGTATCGCATTAAGTTTAAAAGTGGCTAAGGAGGAACAACCAGAATGGTCATAAAGGGAAATTGACACAGGCCAAACAGGGGAGCTCCAGATCCAAAAGGGGAAAAAAATCAAATAAAATAGAAACTTGATTATTTAAATTGAATAATACATTACTCTCATAAGCTGGTGTGGAAGTAGAGGGTGGCGTGCATCCCACAGAGGAACTTTTGTTCTTGTTCTTTTTTAATATGATCGTGGAGATATACAACTAAGAGACAGTCAATCAGAAAAATATCTGAGGAAAAACCCTCCCAGAGCTAAGTTTATATGCTGCAGACTGTCTAAAATTGTTCAAAATTGTTGGGATTCTTTGTAAACTAAATGGTCGGACTTTAATATTATTTCTGCCTCTAGTGACCGAATGTAAATATCTCCTATGATATAGATAAGACCAGAGTGCTGTAATATAGCTTGGTATAAAGATCTGGTGCTGGTTTAATAACAAGTCCCTCTGTGGCAGGAGGTAATCACTAAATTTTACTAAGGTTTAAGCGAAAGAGAGACTTTGAAGTTAATGCGTATAAAAATCGAGTAGAAAGCTGCTCAAAAGCTGTTTGTTAAATCTTTATACTGCCTGGTTAACAGGAGGATCTTTGTGTATTCTCATTTGAACTGCAATATCTATCTGAAAGCATTGAGTTTAACTGCGTTATTAAGCTAAGGTGCAAGTTGAGAAAGAGAAAAAGAAGGGTAAACACTGTTTAAAGTAATTAAGTGTTGAGATCCTGTCTCATGTTAGCACTGTCAGCTATCACACTACAATATTTAAAAGGTTGTATAAGGATTAATAACAACCATAATCTGAAGTTTGGAGTCAGATACTGACAGATATTGTTAGGTGTCACAACAAGCCGGAACTCCATATTTATACATCTAAGTACAGACGCTGCTGTACATAAAAAGATAAGCAGCAATGTGATGAAATTATTACAAGAAATTGTTTAAAGATCATACAAAGATAACTTTACAGCTTGAGGGTTTTTATAACATTACTCTCAGCAAGAAAATATACAAATCCAACATTATAAACCCACTATATATTTTTCTTTCCTTTATTTGTTAGAATATTTATATGAATATACACAAGCAAGCAGGGTACAAATAAAGCCCCAATCATAAAATTCATGGAAAAATATATTACGAACGTCAAAAATAAATCCCCAGCAATGCCCTTAAAAAGGGACAAAAGGCAGAAATCTCTGCAGGAAATCAGTTTAGAGACAAATTTAGATAGTCCAGACACAACTTACAACAAACCAGCTAGCTGACTTAATCCTACCTCAATTTGAGATAGTCAAAAAGGAGATATCCGACCTCTCAAATGAAATCAGACAATTCTCAATTAGACTAACAGAGGTGGAGACTAGGGTATCGCACATGGAAGATAAATATAACATACACAACCTAAATATGACTAGACATGCAGATAAAATTAACAGTTAAGGAAAGCTGATATTACTGATGAGACCTCCATAGAAAGGGGCCGTAGTACCCTGGCTTTAGTGCTTCTTATAAAACTATTATTACACCTTGCACAACTACTTTGATGAACTCTACAGTAAGAGAACCCTATTAAAAGCATAAAATGTATGTGATGCAGCAGGTCAGTGCTATAAAAGATTACAGGTTAGAATAACCTCTACTGGAAAAAGGGACAGACGTTACTATCAATAGATCCTCACAAGTTTTCTCTGCTATCTTGTACATAAATAAAATGTGTAATGTAATAAGATCTATAAAATGTTCTAAGGCCTGAAGGTGACTTAACATTCTATGCAAGAAGCAGTAAGGGAGCTCTACATAAGGTAAACAAGAATCACCCTTTCCTGCTGGTTGGGGATGCAGTGTTGCTACCCTTAAGAAGTACAATAAGAATAGTATTGTCGACATCTTGTTCCCTATGTGACATATTATAATGCAGCAATGCGCCTACTACTGCTAGATTAAATAGGCCAACACTAGAAGACCCACGTGTCAAATAACACAATATAAGTGGCGCAGCAAGGGAAATTTTACAAGGCATTTAACGAAGCACACATTTTTACAGATGGGCCCAGAAGACACACAATTCTATTGATCAGGCTAATATTACATAAATACCGCACAACCTATATGAGATGGCCTCTAGGAGACTGACAAAACAAGACAAAAACAGTAAATCTACTACAAATAACGTGAGCACCTTTTTTAAGGCTGCAGACAAACAGAAAGTCACTGAAGAGCTTCTAGAGCCAGCCACAGATAAAATGCAAACCGACAGTTGCACTGTGTCACAAAACATAGAGAGAGAAATGGAGTCAGACACAGGATGTCCTATTACATACAAAGCTATGGAAATACTCATAAATCAGGTAAAATCATGTATAAAGGAAGAGTGCGCAAAATTAAAGAAAGAAATTACAGATCTAGGCCACAGGGTTGAAACCCTTGAAGGAGACAGAGAATATATGACTGCAGAAATATTGACCGTGTCAAATAAAATGCGCTCCCAACAGAAGCAAATCACAGATCTGGAAACAAAACTGGACGAAATTAAAAACACGACACAATGTAATAACATAAGGATCAAGGGAATACCCGAAACAGTACTGGGTTCACATCTAAGAAACTATTTGGATGGTCTGTTTCGATCTCTCTTATTGAAGAGGAGCACCCAGACACTCCAACTATACACTTAGAAAGAGCACACCGATCACTAAAACCAAAGCCTCCAGAAACTAGTCCCCCCAGGGAAGTGGTTATCTGTTTTACAAAATTTCAAGAAAAAGAACTTATCCTGCAACAAGCATGTAAGCATCAGAACTTTAAATACCAAGGAGTCTCAATAAAATTATTTGCAGACTTATCCTTTATGACACTGCAAAAAAGAAGAGAATTTGCAAACTTCACACAACACCTGAGATCGCTCAATATCCCCTATAGGTGGGGCTTTCCTGTACATATCCAGGTGATGAAGAACAGGAAAAGATACAAATGCTCTCATGTATTAGATATTAATTCCTTCTGCATCAAATTGGACATTACACCACCAACGAATAAGACAACGCAATCAGAAAATGATGACCGACAAGAGAAAAGAAACTCTCCTGCCATCAAGCATAAATCATGGAGTGAAATCACCAAATCACCACCATTCAAGAAAACATCTATTTCTAGACCTCCACTAAACAAGCCATAATTAACAGCCCCACAAGATATGAGAAGATATGGGGAAACCCTCATACACATTCCCTAACCTACTACGGGCCCAACACTCTATATTGGATGGGAAACTTCAAGCCATCTATCCCTCAATCTACGGACGGCACCCGAGAGAGTTGGTAACTATATTATTCACACAATCTACAAGTGGGAACTATGAGAGAACCTCTTGAACCTTACTATTTTGTTTCAGATTTCTCCACTCTTAACTCCTAAATTTAGTGGAGTTTCTAACCTTACACTCCACACAGACAAGACTTAAACAGTAAGACATTTGATCGCAGAATGCGATTTATTGGAGTAAAAGAAGAACATTTAAGAAAGAAATGAAAAGTTAAATGTTTGTTTGTTTATGTTTATATTTACAACAGTTTATTAGTTTACAGGTTTCCCCTACCTTTTTTGATTCATAACTTTACATGTCACGCAGATTAATCTCAACAAGGTAAATTGGTGACCACAAGCTGGGATCGGCAGGACTTTAGAGGAACACTTATTACAGAAGTGTAAAGTATATTGTCTATTTGACCTGTTTTTGTTTATGATAATTGATTTGCTCACCAGTGTAACCAGGAAGCTTGACGGACTCTTGTTTTGCTGTTAAAGAGCTTACCCATGTATCACAAGACAGGAACAAAAGAGGATTATAAGTATGCTAACTTGCCTGATAGGTGTTAACAATGATTTAGTAGCCTATTCAGGTCTACGCACTGTATGTTAGATTTAACTGCTTTTATTGAATAGAATGTTCACATAATGTATAAGTTAAGAATAACTAACCTGATGTCTTCTAACATATCTTAACTAATTAAGCTAGTATATAGGGGATGAGGTTAACTTCACTGATTATTATGGAGTTCTCCACTAGTTCCTTCAGGACATATAAGTTGATGTATTTTATAATTAATGCTATATGTATAATGTTTCTGTATGTTTTCTCAATAGTTCACAAAAATGTAACTTTAATTGATTTACAAGAATGCATCTCTCTTATACCTTACTTCAACTCAGTAACAGTTTTTCTGATAAAGCTATTTAATTAGTCAGCATGAATATCAAAAAAGGTAGAACCGTTTAGAGATAAAGACTACTCGCCCAACTACCTATTTCACACCGATTAACCATAACATAACACACAATGCCGGAATGGCACATGTAGGCCCCCTTGGAGTCACCACAAATAGTCTATAGCCTTACCAGACCACTAATTGACCCCTATTAAAAAACCTTTTCTTTCCTCTGTTTCTCTCCGTCCATAAAACAGTTTTTTGAATTGGTAACGCTCATAACACTCCCCTTGTTATTCTTCCTTTTCTATATTTACAACCCATAAACAAGTTTACTCCTACCGTTTCTACACTAAGCTCACTCACCCAAAACTAGACCACACAACATGTTATATCAGCAAACACCCAACAAAATTAATATTGCAACACAAAATGTTAAAGGGTTTTATCTGCCCAAAAACGTTCCATTGCGCTTTATGATTACAGGTGTCTGTCAAGGACATGTTTGAGCGTAAGAAGCCAATGTCACAAAGTCACCCCTTTGCCCGGCATCTGACAGCTGGCTTGTCTGAACTCTTAGCCCGCCAGCTTTTACCATACAAGCTGGTGGAGTCTGAGGCTTTCAAAAAATTTGTAGCAATTGGGACACCGCAGTGGAAGGTACCCGGCCAAAATTTCTTTGCACAAAAGGCAATCCCCAACCTGTACTCGATTGTACAAAAGGAAGTAATGGCATGTCTGGCACACAGTGTTGGGGCAAGGGTCCATCTGACCACTGATACCTGGTCTGCAAAGCATGGTCAGGGCAGGTATATCACCTACACTGTGCATTGGGTAAACCTGCTGACGGCTGCTAAGCATGGAATGCGTGGCTCTGCAGAGGAGTTGGTGACACCGCCACGACTTGCAGGCAGGCCTGCTGCCACCTCCTCTACTCCTCCTACTCCATCCTCTTCCATAACCTCCTCGGCTGAGTCCTCTTCTGCTGCTGCGTCTTGCTCCACATCAACGGCACCCCCCAGCTCCCCAGGTACTATTCCACATCCCGGATATGGCAGTGTCACGCCGTCTTGGGGTTGACTTGCCTGAAAGCAGAGAGTCACACCGGACCAGCACTCCTGTCCGCCCTGAATGCACAGGTGGATCAGTGGCTGACTCCGCACCAACTGGAGATCGGCAAAGTGGTTTGTGACAATGGAAGAAATTAGGTGGCGGCATTGAATTTGGGCAAGTTGACACATTTGCCGTGCATGGCACATGTGTGTAATCTGATCGTACAACGCTTTGTGCATAAGTACCCAGGCTTACAGGATGTCCTGAAGCAGGCCAGGAAGGTGTGTGGCCATTTCAGGCATTCCTACACGGCCATGGCGCACTTTTCAGATATCCAGCGGCGAAACAACATGCCAGTGAGGAGCTTGATTTGTGACAGCCCGACACATTGGAATTCAACACTCCTAATGTTCGACCGCCTGCTCCAACAAGAAAAAGCCATTAACAACTATTTGTATGACCGGGGTGCTAGGACAGCCTCTGCCGAGCTGAGAATTGTTTTGACATGTTACTGGACACACGTTACTGGACGCTCATGCGCAATGCCTGTAGGCTCATGTGTCCTTTTGAGAAGGTGACAAACCTAGTCAATCGCACCAAAGGCACCATCAGTGACATCATACCATTTGTTTTCTTCCTTGAGCGTGCCCTGTGAAGAGTGCTGGATCAGGCCATAGATGAGCGTGAAGAGGAAGAGTTGTGGTCACCATCACCACCAGAAACAGCCTTATCAGCATCGCTTGCTGGACCTGCGGCAACTCTGGTAGAGGATTGTGAGGAAGAGGAGTCAGAGGAGGAATGTGACTTTGAGGAGGAGGAGGAAGACCAACCACAACAGGCATCCCAAGGTGCTTGTTGTCACTTATCTGGTACCCATGGTGTTGTATGTGGCTGGGGGGAAGAAGATACCTTCAGTGAGATCACTGAAGACGAGGAACGGGACATGAGTAGCTCGGCATCCAACCTTGTGCAAATGGGGTCTTTCATACTGTCGTGCCTGTTGAGGGACCCTCATATAAAAAGGCTGAAGGAGAACGACCTGTACTGGGTGTCCATGCTACTAGTCGGAAAAGATGCAGCAGTTCCAAAATAAATTAAAAAGTATGCTTTACACAGCGTATAAGGGTGATGTCACAGCACAACGGGAATCTAACAGGGGAAGAGATGAAAGTAATCCTCCTCCTCCCATGACCACGCCGGCAAGGACAGGATGCTTTACAGACGTGTTATTGATGGAGGACATGCAGAGCTTTTTAAGTCCTACGCATCGACACAGCCCTTCGGGGTCCACCCTCAGAGAACGACTCGACTGACAGGTAGCAGACTACCTCCCCTTAACTGCAGATATCGACACTCTGAGGAGCGATGAACCCCTTGACTACAGGGTGTGCAGGCTTGACCTGTGACCTGAGCTATCCCAATTTGCGATAGAACTTCTGGCCTGCCCCGCTTCAAGTGTCCTGTCAGAAAGGACCTTCAGTGCAGCAGGAGGTATTGTCACTGAGAAGAGAAGTCGCCTAGGTCAAAAAAGTCTAGATTACCTCACCTTTATTAAGATGAATGAGGGATGGATCCCGAAGGGACTGACAGTGGGCGATACATTCGACTAAAAAAGGCCTGATGAGAAGAGCTGCCTTGTGCTAAAAATGGTCCACACGCTGCTGTATTTTATCTCTGAATGCCGGATGACTTGCGTGACTTATCCGCCACCAACTATGGTTCAAGCCGCAATGTTTTAGGGCACTTTCTGCCTGGGAAACAAACATCAATTTTTCTGGCCACAGTACCTAATTCTTCAGGTATGTGTACATGCCTAATTTTTCTGGCCTCTGGTGCTGCACTGTGGCTTCAAAAACAAAACCAAAAAAAAGGCACATAACAGGGATTAAACTGATAGGAATAGTACTACTTAACACACCACTCCTATCTGGTGGCACATTAGATTGCATGCGCAGTGCCCCAAATTTGAAGTAGGAGGACCGACCAAGCATCTTTTTCCATCTCCCGGTTCCTAAAATCGATGCCATATACATGTCCCCTGATAGGGGACGTAACAGGGATTAAACTGATAAGAACAGTACTATTAACACACCACTCCTATCTGGTGACACATTAGATTGCATGCGCATTGCACCAAATTTGAAGTAGGAGGACCGACCAAGCATCTTTTTCCATTTCCCGGTTCCTAAAATCGATGCCATATACATGTCCCCTGATAGGGGACGTAACAGGGATTAAACTGATAAGAACAGTACTACTTAACACACCACTCCTATCTGGTGGCGCATTAGATTGCATGCGCAGTGCTCCAAATTTGAAGTAGGAGGACCGACCAAGCATCTTTTTCCATTTCCTTTTTCCATCTCCCGGTTCCTAAAATCGATGCCATATACATGTCCCCTGATAGTGGACGTAACAGGGATTAAACTGATAAGAACAGTACTACTTAACACACCACTCCTATCTGGTGGCACATTTGATTGCACGTGCAGTGCCCCAAATTTGAAGTAGGAGGACCGACCAAGCATCTTTTTCCATCTCCCGGTTCCTAAAATCGATGCCATATACATGTCCCCTGATAGGGGACGTAACAGGGATTAAACTGATAAGAACAGTACTACTTAACACACCACTCCTATCTGGTGACACATTAGATTGCATGCGCAGTGCACCAAATTTGAAGTAGAAGGACCGACCAACCATTTTTTTCCATTTCCTGGTTCCTAAAATTGATGCCATATACACGTCCCCTGATAGGGGACATAACAGGGATTAAACTGATTAGAATAGAACTACTTAACACACCACTCCTATCTGGTGGCGCATTAGATTGCATGCGCAGTGCTCCAAATTTGAAGTAGGAGGACCAACCAAGCATCTTTTTCCATCTCCCGGTTCCTAAAATCGATGCCATATACACGTCCCCTGATAGGGGACATAACAGGGATTAAACTGATAAGAATAGTACTACTTAACACACCGCTACTATCTGGTGGCACATTAGATTACACGCGCAGTGCCCCAAATTTGAAGTAGGAGGACCGACCAAGCATCTTTTTCCATCTCCCGGTTCCTAAAATCGATGCCATATACACGTCCCCTGATAGGGGACGTAACAGGGATTAAACTGATAAGAATAGAACTACTTAACACACCACTCCTATCTGGTGGCACATTAGATTGCACGCGCAGTGCCCCAAATTTGAAGTAGGAGGACCGACCAAGCATCTTTTTCCATCTCCCGGTTCCTAAAATCGATGCCATATATACGTCCCCTGATTGGGGACGTAACAGGGATTAAACTGATAAGAATAGTACTACTTAACACACCACTCCTATCTGGTGGCAGATTAGATTGCACGCGCAGTGCCCCAAATTTGAAGTAGGAGGACCGACCAAGCATCTTTTTCCATCTCCAAATTTGAAGTAGGAGGACCGACCAAGCATCTTTTTCCATCTCCCGGTTCCTAAAATCGATGCCATATACACGTCCCCTGATAGGGGACGTAACAGGGATTAAACTGATAGGAATAGTACTACTTAGCACACCTTATAATAATGCAGAGAGAGGAGTCTGAAGAAGAGGTGTCAGAGGAGGAAGGTGGCTTTGAAGAGGTGGAAGACCAAACACAGCAGGCATCCCAGGGGGCTTGTTGTCACCTTTCGGGGACCCTTGGTGTTGTACGTGGCTGGGTGGAGGAAGAGACCTTCAATGACATCAGTGAGGACAAAGAACGGGACATGGCTAGCTTGGTATCCAACCTTGTGCAAATGGGGAGTTTGCGGTTGTGCAAATGGACCGTTTGCGGTCGTTTGCAGTGCGTTAAACGGGGAGTTTGGTCTGTCACTGTGAAGTGGGCGTAACCCTTACACTACCTGATCGATACAACATCATACCTGATGTTTTAAAGCACGTTATTCCAAACAATTTAGGAATTTTAGGTGATTTATGCCATTTATGGATTAAAACCTATCTATCAAATGTATATTGCATCTTTTGATCTATGTAATTCGTATCTATCAAATGTATATTGCATCTTTTGATCTATGTAATTCGTATCTATCAAATGTATATTGCATCTATTGATCTATGTAATTTGTATCTATCATATGTATATTGCATCTATTGAGCTATGTAATCTATGTATCTATCTATCAAATCTATCTATCTCGTGGTTGTGCAAATGGACTGTTTGCGGTGCGTTACTCGGAGAGTTTGGTCCCTGTGAAGCGGGCATAACCCTTACACTACCTGATCGATACAACATCATAACTGATGTTTTAAAGCACGTTATTCCAAACAATTTAGGAATGTTAGGTGATTTAAGCCCTTTATGGGTTAAAAGCAGACTCTGCATCAACTATGTAATTTTCCATGGGAGTTTTGCCATGGATCCCCCTCCGGCATGCCACAGTCCAGGTGTTAGTCCCCTTGAAACAACTTTTCCATCACTATTGTGGCCAGAAAGAGTCCCTGTGTGTTTTAAAATTTGCCTGCCTATTGAAGTCTATGGCGGTTCGCCCGGTTCGCGAACATTTGCTGAAGTTCGCGTTCGCCGTTCACGAACCCAAATTTTTATGTTCGCAACATCACTAATTTAGAACGCAATTTAAACATTTTTCACAAAAATATCAAAACCAGAACAGTATGTTTAGGAGTAATTTGCAGAAGCATTTCTTCACAGAAAGGGTAGTTGATTCATGGAATAAACTCATATTAGAGGTAGTAAAGACATACATTGTGGGGAACTTAAATTTTTTCCTGGGATATGCATAGGGCTACCCTATAATCTAAAGGAAATGTGGGTAATATATACAGTACTGGCTTGTCTCTTGAAGGTTATTTTGCAGTGTGCACAGTTTTTATTTTATTCCTCTGCCTAAAGACACATATTCAGTTTTATAGAAAATATATTCACACGATTTATTATTAATTCAGCTCTATGAATTCCTTACAACACTTAGGTGTGCTTGGTCTTCACTTCTCCAGAAGAATGGTTCAAAATTAAATTTCTGTATGCAACTTGCTTTTGTCACTTAAATAATACAAAATAGTTCTGTAATAAAATACTAACTTGTAATTTTAATTCAATAATTACACACTGACTTCATTAAATTATGATCTGCAGATACTTGCTGTAGTGCTTTCCTGACAGCAACTAACCATTGTTATATACACACAATAAATAAATAATAGTGAAATATATCAATCAGAAGAAGAATATATTGTGCAGGGGATTGTCATAGATTGATTTTGCTATTCTTCTACTCATTTAATATAGAACTGAAGCACTTCAATAGTCTGCCTGGCAGAATGCTTATTATTTAGAGCATGCATTTTGTTATATGATAGTGCTGTGAAAGGGGCAACTGCTTCCAACAACTTTTGTCAGAGATGGGATTAAATAATATGATTCTCTATTCAGACTTGTTATATCAAGTAACTGTAGAACATTTCATTGCAGCTATTAATACAGACATCAATGTGACTTTGGGGCTTTGTGCAAAGCTATCTGAGTTTTTTTTTCACGTTACAATACTTGAGATAACTGCAAGCTTTGCACAAGCACTTTTTTATAGAGCAAACAATGGGTTTTCAAGGAGATCATGCATTTGCTTCAGCTTCAGTATTATGCATACCCGTTGCAGGATTTTCCTTTATCTGCTGCCTGTGAAAGATGAAAACCACACTGTAAAAAGCTGACAATCATTTTTATTGACTTGCTGGAGGCTCTCCTTATTTTAGCTCATTGACATAGCTTAATATAATTCCTTGTTAACAGGCACACTGTATATAAAAGCACTTTTCCTTGCTTCCATATAGACGAGTAATACCATTTGCTTGTAAAGCTTGATATTAAAAAAACAGCTTTCAAGAGGAATAAGAAATATCACCAGCTTTCATTATTAATATTGTAACAGAAAGTTTGATTTTTTTCAATATTTTATTATATTGCAGATGTATTTAAACATATTTGATACAAGATAAGATTCAAGGTAGAAAAAATGGATTGCTTTTTTCAATCTTTTTCCTACATTTTTGTTTTATTTTGGCAAATAATAGAGATGAACATTTTACACCTAAATTACTTGTCTGGTTAGGATAAATTTGTGTAGATTTCTGTTGTTCTGCTATTCTCAATTACCTCCTAATCTTATACAGTCATCTATGTCAAGGTTAGTATAAAAAGCAGCACCCATATAAAACAGTAATCTCTTGCCACACCATTCTTTAAAGCTACATCTGGATTTCCTGCTACCGATGCAGATCAAGAGTGATAGCTGGTCCAGAAAAAAATGTTGTCAGCTATTCTTCAAAGCAGTTAATAATAAACCTATGACAATGTTACTTATCATCATATATGTATGCACTGTTTAGTTCAATATAAGGCCACGCTTACAGCTTCTTCTTTGTATGTGGAGTTGGTGGAGTTAGGGAGATATACACAAAAGGAGTTAGTTAGAGGGAGGAACACAGAAGGAAGGTTCGGTTGGCTAGTAGAGACATTACAGCAGGAAACCACTATAGACCATTTTGCACACAAAGCTACATCTCATCAGAATAAAGACAATACTATACCAACACACATGCACTGAAGCTGGTACAAAAACACCAGGGCATGCAATAGCAGGGAACCATCTGCAAGGAAGGACACCAGGTGGGTTATTGTTTCTGCTGTTGGTCTTGAGTGGCACCCACTCTTCCTTAGTGGCATTTATCCTCTCTTCTTTAGCTGCAACAGTCCTGCCCGATACTCTCATAAACTTCCCCCGTCATGTTCCATTATAGAGTGTGGTGGAAGTGTGGTGAAAGGTAAAGGACTTGGGTATATAAATCTAGTCTACTGGAGGCTTCAGGAGATTTTTATAATAATATACACTGCAGGGGCCATGTGCTTGGTATAAGGCATCTCTGGCAAAAGCTAGTATAATGGGGACAGAACTGGCAATGCATCTGATTTTAGGTCTATTTGCATATATCAACAAACACAAAAGAAAGTGCCACATAGCAGAGATCACCAAGGTTTCTTAATAAAAACAACAAATGTCAACATGGTACTAACAAATGCTGCAGCTCCTGTGCTGAGTGTGGTAGACACTTGTGACACTGCAAATACTGATTCCACGTGTAAAAATATAAAATGTATTAAAAACAAAGATAACTAACCAAATAGACTATAAATAACATGGAATAAGTACTTCACTTGGATTCTTAAATATTGGGCCTCAACTGCAAATGGTTAGTAAATACTCTTATTGGTAGATAACAAGTGGAGCGCTAATATATTGCGTGTCTGCAAACCGGCAAATTCACCCATTTGCGGGCATGCGATAAATAACCAGCATTTAAAAATTACTGGTTATTGCTACCACAAGCTCACGGTAGCAATTAATGCTCAGAAAACAAACCACAGATCAGATCTATGGTTAATTTTCTAAAAGTGCCCCAAATGCCCTCAAAATAGAGGGTCTTTTATTTTTTCATGAAAAAAAATGTAAGCATTTTTTTCCATTTAAAAATACTGCACTAGGCAGTTTAAAGGAGTTAAACATTAGCGGCACTGAAAAGTGCCTTTACATTACGGTCTATGGGAACTGTATGTTCCCTGTAAATATATATGTATATGCTTATATACATATTTATTTACTGTATGTCTTAATATGTGTATATAGACGTGTATTAACACATAAATATATATCTATATATTCATGTATAAATGGAGAAATAAGTAAATATTCAGCCAGCACAATCTTCCATAAAATGAAGTTCCTTTATTTCATGACATAATTAAAATGCTTTAAGACAGCTTAGACAGGACAGTCTGTCTGACATGTTTTGCCATTAGGCCTCAATCATAGACATATATTCATATACATATATATTTAAAATTCCTGCTCATCGCTGCTCAATTACCCCCTTTGCTTTGCCTAGGTTCTGTGCCATATATGGAGCCTATGGAAGCGTTCTTTCGTGAGCGCAACACTTCCATGCAATGTGAAGGCGAGGTTGCGTTTACATTGCATCTAACTAATAATACCAGCGCACATTAGCGTGAGTTGAGGGCAAATATCACTTTAACGTAAGCAATAATTTGCGCTCAACACGTAATCTGGCCCATAGTGTGTCAAGATAGTAAATAAATAGGAATACTAATATGGATATCAAATATAGCTTAACAAAAGTAGCTACAATGTAGCAATAATGTAGGTTATACTGAAAATACTTCAGATAAATCTCATGTTATTATATATCTGCTAAATCAATGTGGACTGTACTGATTATCAGATGTATCACATTTAGATTCTGCAGCATGTTTATACATAAGTCTCTTGAGTTAAATAAAAAATGGGGTGGATTGCATAGTAATTATTACCATATGGAATAAAGGCTCCATAGAAACGATCCATTAATCTTGTGCCGATCTATGTAATTCCCGCCCCCACCTACCAACTGAGTAATTGAATGGTTGGGTTTTTAGTGTAAACCTGATACTTGAGGTTAGTGGCTGGATGGGTTCCGGACTTGGAGTAATCTAGATGGCAGATTGTTGTAGTTAGCAAGGCAGTAACTTACTTTGAGCTGGTTGCATACGTTTGTACAAGGTAAGATCCGGTCTGTTAGAATCCATACTTAACCTCAGCGTGGTTTAAGATTTCACCTTTCACAGCACATCTCATAAAAGATCCTCAGAGCAGCTGTTGAGTTTGCTTCTGATAGGAGTAACAGTTAGCGAGACTCCCATGAGCTGAGTAGTTAACTTCAAAAGTAGAAAGTGAATGCTTCCTCTAGCGTGTTAGAAAGCTTGTTGAATAATCAAGCATCAGTGGTAGAAGCTGTTAGGTTTAAATGGGAGTTTTGACATCAGTTGTAACTCCAAGCTGGATAAGGAACTGAATCTCTTAAAGGAAGAGTTCTTAA
This sequence comes from Bombina bombina, assembly GCF_027579735.1. Taxonomy (NCBI): domain Eukaryota; kingdom Metazoa; phylum Chordata; class Amphibia; order Anura; family Bombinatoridae; genus Bombina; species Bombina bombina. Next base: position 324,571,894 of record NC_069502.1, on the reverse strand, counting down.
TTGTCAAGATACCTAGCAGTCATGACACATCATTAGGAATGAATTCCTTGGTTCATATGACTCTGTTTCTTCTAAGTCTGAAAAAACAGTCATGAACCAAAAATCTCTTTATTTTTACAGAGACTAGTATTCTGTGATTATAGTTCTCTAATTTAAAATTTGAAGCAATCCCTTTCTTAAAGGGATTGGTGCTATATGCAGATATAGATGGCATATAGGAAAGTGCAATGTTCTGAATATTATACTATTGGTCATAAAACACCACCCAGATAACATCTTTTTAAAACAAAGAAACACATTTTATTTTTGCTAATTTCAAACATGATGAATGCCGGACATATTAACTATTTATTTATTTACTTATTTTTGTCGTTATTATTTTGGAGAGAACCTTAGTTGTATTATTGGACTGTAGGGTACTGTTAGGATAATGGCAGTGGTGGAGGCAAAATTAAGCATCATTTTTGGTGGGGGAAGCCATGATTATAGGTATTGGGAGGTAACCTATTATATAGGTTTCAATGTTTGATGCAGCTGGAATCAGAAGCTGCTTAGCAAATGATTGTAGTGATTAGCCATAAGGAGCTGGTATTATTTAGTGAAGTATTATTTGTTTGTTGTCACTAATTAATAAAGAGTTAAATGATATACAGCCTCTGAAATAAATGGAGACACTATATATACTGTAAATTCTATTACTAATTTTTATTTCATACCAGTATTTTAGAGGTTCGCAAATGTGCCCAATATATTCTATTCTATAGACAAATGCCTACTACGTATAGAAGCTGAGAGGCATGTCTTTATGTTAACTGCATTTTGCCTAGATTACTATTTGAGTTAAAAAATATTATGCATTTTTATTTTTGCATCATATTACAAATCTAAAGTTATTTTTTTTAAGTTTTGTAAGACTTTATTGAGTATGTACTTCAACTTGAACATTAAAATAGGCAACAAAAAATATCACAAGTTAACAGATCATCAATGCTCTGCACAACCATTGAATAGAATCTGGAATTTATAGGTTACTCTGATCTTTAGGTTGAATTAAGGTAACATTCGACCTAGGTGACAGTTCCCTTTGCCTAATGTCTCTTGGAAAGTAGAATGAAGAAATCTTAACAATCAATCAGCTGATTGGAACAGCCAATAGAATGCCAGCTCAATCTAGCCAATAGGATTTTTTCTACCTTAATTCTGATTGGCTGATAGAATTCTATCAGCCAATCGGAATTGAAGGGACGCCATCTTGGATGAAGTCATTTAAAGGAACCTTCATTCAGTGTTAGACGTCATAAGAAGAGGATGCTCCATGTCAGATGTCTTGAAGATGGACCTGCTCCGCACCAGATGGATGAAGATAGAAGATGCCGTCTGGATGAAGACTTCTGCCCGTCTGGAGGACCACTTTGCCCGGTTTGGATGAAGACTTCTCCCAGCTTCGTTGAGGACTTCGACCTGGTTGGATGAAGACTTCTCCTGGTAAGGTTTTTTTTAAGGGGGTATTGGGTGGGTTTTAGAGTAGAGTTGGTTGTGTGGGTGGTAGGTTTTAATGTTGGGGGGGAGATTTGTAATTTTTTTACAGGTAAAAGAACTGATTACTTTGGGGCAATGCCCCGCAAAAGGCCCTTTTAAGGGCTTTTTGTAATTTAGTGTAGGGTAGGGTTTTTTTATTTTTGGGGGGCTTTTTATTTTGTTAGAGGGATTACAAGGAGTGCAGAATTATTAGGCAAATGAGTATTTTGACCACATCATCCTCTTTATGCATGTTGACTTACTCCAAGCTGTATAGGCTCGAAAGCCTACTATCAATTAAGCATATTAGGTGATGTGCATCTCTGTAATGAGAAGGGGTGTGGTCTAATGACATCAACACCCTATATCAGGTGTGCATAATTATTAGGCAACTTCCTTTCCTTTGGCAAAATGGGTCAAAAGAAGGACTTGACAGGCTCAGAAAAGTCAAAAATAGTGAGATATCTTGCAGAGGGATGCAGCACTCTTAAAATTGCAAAGCTTCTGAAGCGTGATCATCGAACAATCAAGCGTTTCATTCAAAATAGTCAACAGGGTCGCAAGAAGCATGTGGAAAAACCAAGGCGCAAAATAACTGCCCATGAACTGAGAAAAGTCAAGCGTGCAGCTGCCAAGATGCCACTTGCCACCAGTTTGGCCATATTTCAGAGCTGCAACATCACTGGAGTGCCCAAAAGCACAAGGTGTGCAATACTCAGAGACATGGCCAAGGTAAGAAAGGCTGAAAGACGACCACCACTGAACAAGACACACAAGCTGAAAATTCAAGACTGGGCCAAGAAATATCTCAAGTCTGATTTTTCTAAGGTTTTATGGACTGATGAAATGAGAGTGAGTCTTGATGGGCCAGATGGATGGGCCCATGGCTGGATTGGTAAAGGGCAGAGAGCTCCAGTCCGACTCAGACGCCAGCAAGGTGGAGGTGGAGTACTGGTTTGGGCTGGTATCATCAAAGATGAGCTTGTGGGGCCTTTTCGGGTTGAGGATGGAGTCAAGCTCAACTCCCAGTCCTACTGCCAGTTTCTGGAAGACACCTTCTTCAAGCAGTGGTACAGGAAGAAGTCTGCATCCTTCAAGAAAAACATGATTTTCATGCAGGACAATGCTCCATCACATGCGTCCAAGTACTCCACAGCGTGGCTGGCAAGAAAGGGTATAAAAGAAGAAAATCTAATGACATGGCCTCCTTGTTCACCTGATCTGAACCCCATTGAGAACCTGTGGTCCATCATCAAATGTGAGATTTACAAGGAGGGAAAACAGTACACCTCTCTGAACAGTGTCTGGGAGGCTGTGGTTGCTGCTGCACGCAATGTTGATGGTGAACTGATCAAAACACTGACAGAATCCATGGATGGCAGGCTTTTGAGTGTCCTTGCAAAGAAAGGTGGCTATATTGGTCACTGATTTGTTTTTGTTTTGTTTTTGAATGTCAGAAATGTATATTTGTGAATGTTGAGATGTTATATTGGTTTCACTGGTAAAAATAAATAATTGAAATGGGTATATATTTGTTTTTTGTTAAGTTGCCTAATAATTATGCACAGTAATAGTCACCTGCACACACAGATATCCCCCTAAAATAGCTAAAACTAAAAACAAACTAAAAACTACTTCCAAAACTATTCAGCTTTGATATTAATGAGTTTTTTGGGTTCATTGAGAACATGGTTGTTGTTCAATAATAAAATTAATCCTCAAAAATACAACTTGCCTAATAATTCTGCACTCCCTGTAGATTAGGTGTAATTAGTTTAAAAATCTTGTAATTTGTTTATTATTTTCTGTAATTTAGTGTTTGTTTTCTTTTGCACTTTAGCTAATTTTATTTAATTGTAAATGTAATTGTACTTAATTTAGGGAATTAATTTAATTATAGTGTAGTGTTAGGTGTTAGTGTTACTTAGGTTAGGTTTTATTTTACAGGTACTTTTGTATTTATTTTAGCTAGGTAGTTATTAAATAGTTAATAACAACTTAATAACTATTATACCTAGTTAAAATAAATACAAACTTGCCTGTAAAATAAAAATAAACCCTAAGCTAGCTACAACGTAACTATTAGTTATATTGTAGCTAGCTTAGGGTTTATTTTATAGGTAAGTATTTTGTTTTAAATTGGAATAATTTAGTTAATGATAGGAATATTTATTTCGATTTATTTTAATTATATTTAAGTTAGGGGGTGTTAGATTTAGGGTTAGACTTAGGTTTAGGGGTTAATAACTTTAATATAGTGGCGGCGACGTTGGGGGGGGCAGATTAGGGGTTAATAAATGTAGGTAGGTGGCTGCGATGTTAGGGCTGGCAGATTAGGGGTTAATAATATTTAACTAATGTTTGCGATGCGGGAGTGCAGCGGTTTAGGGGTTAAAATGTTTATTATAGTGGCGGCAACATTGGGGGAGGCAGATTAGGGGTTAATAAGTGTAGGTAGGTGGTGGCGACATTGGGGGCGGCAGAGTAGGGGTTAATAAATACAGGTAGCCCTCAGTTTACGCCGGGGTTAGGTTCCAGAAGGAATGGTTGTAAATTGAAACCGTTGTAAATTGAAACTCAGTTTATAATGTAAGTCAATGGGAGGCCCCTCTCAAAATCGTCATAAGTAACATCTAATACATTATTTTTAAAGCTTTGAGATGAAGACTTTAAATGCTAAACAGCATTATAAACCTAATAAAATAATCACACAACAAAGAATATATAATTAAACTAAATTAAATGAACAAAAACATTTGCTAAACAGCATTATCAACCTAATAAAATAATCACACAACACAGACTTCACTTGCATTTTTCTGCAAACAGTTCTTTCTATGCATTCCAATCTGGACTGATTTATAGACAGGACGATCTTGTTCCTTTGAAATCTGCTCGATAGCTCAGGTCTGGTTAAACTGATTAATTTCAGCTTGCTTGGCTTTGCTGCAACACAAGCGGACAGCTCCACCTACTGGCTATTTTAATAAATGCACTGCTTCTCAATGCTTTTCAATAGCAGTCACATGACTGGAAAAAAAGGTTGTTATTCTGAAACGGTGTAAATTGAACCGTTGTAAAACGAGGGCCACCTGTATAATGTAGGTGGCAGCGATGTTGGGGGCAGCAGATTAGGGGTTCATAAGTATAATGTAGGTGGTGGTGGTGTCCGGAGCGGCAGATTAGGGGTTAATAATTATAATTTAGGTGTCAGCGATGTCGGGGGTGGCAGATTAAGGTTAATAAGTGTAAGATTAGTGGTGTTTAGACTCTGGGTTCATGTTAGGGTGTTAGGTTTAGACATAAATTTTGTTTCCCCATAGGAATCAATGGGGCTGCGTTAAGGAGTTTTACACTGCATTTTTGGCAGGTGTTAGACTTTTTTTCAGCAGGCTCTCCCCGTTTATTCCTATGGTGAAATCATGCACGAGCACATTACACCAGCTCACCACTAACATAAGCAGCACTGGTATTGGAGTGCGGTAATGAGCAACATTTTGCTCAACGCTCACTTCTTGTCTGGTTTGTAAAAACCCGTAATACCAGTGCTGCAGGAAAGTTAGCTGTGAGTCAAAACTGCTCGTTAGCACCGCACAGCCTCTAACGCAAAACTCGTAATCTAGGTGATAGTTTTTAAATGTGTGGTCTGCCTTGGTGGAATGATTGTAAAGAATGGGCAGTCCCTGCGAGTGGTTAAGGGTCTGTGAGAAAAAACACATCTAATCTGAGGAGGTTTAGATCATCGAGTCCTAAGGGAGATAGATTTTTAAATGTTCTCAAAGATAACCTCATATCGCAATTAATAGAGGATCCAGCTAGGAATAAAGCTATATTGGATTTTGTGCTATCAAATGATACAGATATAATATCAAACATAGAAGTCAAAGAACATTTGTGTAAAAGTGATCATAACATGGCCAGGTTTGAAATCACTTTCCCATAAGCAGTGTTATAAGAGTTCAACTAAAAAATTCACGCCTAGATTACGAGTCTTGCGTTAGGGTGAAAAAGCAGCGTCCCAATGCTGCTTTTTTCCTAACGCTGGTATTATGAGTCTGGCAGATACTGGTGTACCGCTCACTTTTTTTCCGCGACTCAAGCATACCGCAAATCCCCTTACGTCAATTGCGTATCCTATCTTTTCAATGTGACTTGCCTAATGCCGGTATTACGAGTCTTGGAAAAAGTGAGCGGTACACACTCTCCTGTCTAGCCTCCTACCGCATTTAAAAGTCAGTAGTTAAGATTTTTATGGGCTAACGCCGTAACATAAAACTCTTAACTAAAGTGCTAAAAAGTACACTAACACCCATAAACTACCTATTAACCCCTAAACCGAGGCCCCCACACATCGCAAACACTATATTAAAAATGTTAACCCCTAATCTGCCTAACCGGATATCGATCGCCGCCACTTCAATAAATGTATTAACCCCTAAACCGCCACACTCCCACCTCACAAACATTAGTTAAATATTATTAACCCCTAATCTGCCATCCCTAACATCGCCAACACCTACCTACATTTATTAACCCCTAATCTGCTGATCCCAATGTCGCCACCACTATATTAAATGTATTAACCCCTAAGTCTAACCCTAACCCTAACACCCTCCTAACTTAAATATTATTTAAATAAATTGAAATAAAATTACGACAATTAAATAAATTATTCCTATTTAAAACTAAATACTTACATATCAAATAAACCCTAAAATAGATACAATATAACTAATATTTACATTGTAGCTAGCTTAGGGTTTATTTTTATTTTACAGGCAACTTTGTATTTATTTTAACTAGGTACAATAGTTAGTAAATAGTTATTAACTATTTAATAATTTCCTAGTTAATACAAAAGTACCTGTAAAATAAAACCTAACCTAAGTTACAATTACACCTAACACTACACTATAATTAAATTAATTACCTAAATTAACTACAATTAATTACAATTAAATTAAATAAACTAAATTACGAAAAAAACAACACTAAATTACAGAAAATAATAAAATAATTACAAGTTTTTTAAACTAATTACACCTAATCTAATCCCCCTAATAAAATAAAAAAGCCCACCAAAATAATAAAAATCCCTACCCTATACTAAATTAAAAATAGCCCTTTAAAGGGCTTTTTGCGAGGCATTTCCCCAAAGTTATCAGCTCTTTTACCTGTAAAAAAAAAGACAATACCCCCCCAACATTACAACCCACCACCCACACACCCAACCCTACTCTAAAACCCACCCAATCCCCCCTTAATAAAACCTAACACTAACCCCTTAAAGATCACCCTACCTTGAAACGTCTTCACCCAACCGGGCAGAAGTGGTCCTCCAGACTGTCCAAAGTCTTCATCCTATCCGGGCAGAAGAGGTCCTCCAGATGGGCAGAAGTCTTCATCCAGACGGCAACTTCTATCTTCATCCATCCGGAGCGGAGCGGGTCCATCTTCAAAACATCCGACGCGGAGCATCCTCTTCGGTCGACGGCAGCTGGAACAATGACGTGTCCTTTAAATGACGTCATCCAAGATTGCGTCCCTTCAATTCTGATTGGCTGATAGAATTCTATCAGCCAATCGGAATTAAGGTAGAAAAAATCCTATTGGCTGATCCAATCACCCAATAGGATTGAAGTTCAATCCTATTGGCTGATTAGAACAGCCAATAGGATTGAGCTCGCATACTATTGGCTGATTGGAACAGCCAATAGAATGCAAGCTCAATCCTATTGACTGATTGGATCAGCAATAGGATTTTTTCTACCTTAATTCCGATTGGCTGATAGAATTCTATCAGCCAATCGGAATTGAAGGGACGCCATCTTGGATGACATCATTTAAAGGACCCGTCATTGTTCCAGTCGCCGTCGAACGAAGAGGATGCTCCACGTCAGATGTCTTGAAGATGGAACTGCTCCGCTCTGGATGGATGAAGATAGAAGATGCCGCCTGGATGATGACTTCTGCCCGTTTGGAGGACCTCTTCTGCCCGGATAGGATGAAGACTTTGGACCATATGGAGGACCACTTCTGCCCATTGGGTGAAGACGCCTCAAGGTAGGGTGATCTTCAAGGGGTTAGTGTCAGGTTTTATTAAGGGGGGATTGGGAGGGTTTTAGAGTAGGGTTGGGTGTGTGGGTGGTGGGTTTTAATGTGGGGGGGGGTATTGTACTTATTTTACAGGTATATTTGTATTTATTTTAACTAGGAAGTTATTAAATAGTTAATAACTATTTACTAACTATTGTACCTAGTTAAAATAAATACAAAGTTGCTTGTAAAATAAAAACAAACCCTAAGCTAGCTACAATGTAACTATTAGTTATATTGTAGCTAGCTTAGGGTTTATTTTACAGGTAAGTATTTAGTTTTAAATAGGAATTATTTATTTAATTATAGGAATATTTATTTAGATGTATTTAAATTATATTTAAGTTAGGGGGTGTTAGGGTTAGGGTTAGACTTAGATTTAGGGGTTAATAACTTTATTATAGTGGCGGCGACATTTGGGGCGGCAGATTAGGGGTTAATAATTGTAGGTAGGTTGCGACGACATTGGGGGCAGCAGAATAGGGGTTAATAAATATAATGTAGGTGTCGGCGATGTTTGGGGGCGACAGATTAGGGGTTCATAAGAATAATGTAGGTGGCGGTGGTGTCCGAAGCGGCAGATTAGGGGTTAATAATATTATGCAGGTGGCGAAGATGTCGGGGACAGCAGATTAGGGGTTAATAAGTGTAAGATTAGGGGTGTTTAGACTCTGGGTTCATGTTAGGGTGTTAGGTATAGACATAAAATGTGTTTCCCCATAGGAATCAATGGGGCTGCGTTAGGAGCTTTACGCTGCTTTTTTGCAGGTGTTAGGTTTTTTTCAGCCAGCTCTGCCCCATTGATCCCTATGGGGAAATCGTGCACGAGCATGTTTTACCTGGTTACCGCTAATGTAAGCAACACTGGTATTGAGGTGAGATGTGGAGCTAAATTCTGCTCAACGCTCACTTTTTTGCGGCTAACGCCGGGTTTGTAAAGTCCCGTAATACCAGCGTTACTGTAGGTGAGCGGCAAGGAAAAACTGTGCGTTAGCAACGCACCCCTTACCGACAAAAACTCGTAATCTAGCCGTAAGAAATCAAAATTCAATGATTTAAGGATATCATTAAATAACATAAATTGGGACAAAGTATTCACTTAAAAAAATACAGAGGAAAAATGGATAATATTTAAACCTTGATAAATAAATATACTTACCAACACAAACACATGGTTTTAAAATTAAAATAAATAAATCCAAGTCAATGTGTCTAAATAAAAATGTGAAAATTAGGAAAAAATGTAGGGCAGTTAAATTATTCAAAGAAAATAGTACAGACTCAACATTCCAGATAAATAAGGAATGTAACAAAGCATGCAACAATGCAATCAAATTAGCTAAAATTGAAAATGAAAGATTAATTGCAAAGGATACTAAGTTAAACCCTAAAAGATTTTTTAAGTACATAAATGGCAAAAAATCTAAGAAGGAAAATATAGGTACATTAAAATGTGTGAAGGGTAGCATGGTTAACAGTGACAGGGAGAATGCTTAGGTACTATACCAGTTCTTTTTTCTATATACACAAGAGAGGAACCAATAGGAGATACTTTGAAACAAACTAGAACATCCAAGCCCATACCATTAACAGGGCTATCTCTATAGAATTTAAAGAAAAAACTGGAGAATATTAAGGTAAATAAAACTACAGGCCCAGAATACACCCAAGGGTTTTACGGGAATCTAGCACTGTTATAGCCAAACCTCTACTCTTTAATTTTTCAAGACTCATTATCCTCCGGCATAGTACCCTAGGATTGACGTAAAGCTGATGTGATGCCCCTTTTTAAAAAGGGAAGCAGGGCTGATCCAGGAAGCTATAGACCAGTTAGTCTGACATCAATAGTGGAGAAGATACTTGAAGGGATTATAAAGGATTATATTGACGAGTATATTTGTGTAAACCAGATTATGAGTTCAAATCAGCATGTTTTTATGAGAAATAGATCATGTCAAATTAATCTAATTAGGTTCTATGAGGAAGTAAGATAAAACATAGATAAGGTGAATCAGTTGATGTGATATACTTGGATTTTGCAAAGAAGTTTGATATAGTGCCACATGAGAGATTGATGTACAAAATGAAGGGATTGAAAATATCTGAAAATGTTAGCTCATTGATAAATAACTGGATAAAAGACAGGGAGCAACGAGTAGTAGTAAAAGGATCAAACTCAGATTGGACAAAGGTAATCAGTGCAGTCCCCAGGGATCAGTACTGGGCCCTGTTCATTTTAATATTTTTATTAATGACTTGGAGCAAGGATTAAATAGCAACATCTCTATTTTTTCAGATGATACAAAGTTGTGTAAGGTCATTAGGTCAGTGCAGGAGGAATTGCTTTACAAGGGGATCTATGGAAATTAGAAGAATAGGCAGGTAAATGGAAAATTAAACTTAAAACTGGAAAATGCAAGGATCTAAATTTTGAAAGTAAAAATAAGCAGCAACCTATTATTTACATGGAGTAGAATTAGCAAAACAGAGGTGGAAAGGGATATGGGAGTGCTTATAGATAACAAGCTAAAGATGGGTGCACACTGCAGGGTAGCAGCTTCAAAAGTTAATATAATACTAGCACGTATAAAATGAAGCATTGATGCAAGGGATGAAACATAATTCTGTCACTATATACATCCCTGGTAAGACCTCACCTTGAATATGGAGTGCATATACAGAGATGGCAGAAGCTTTATTTATTCCAAGAAAATTGTTTGTGACAAGAGGTCACAATTTAATGCTAAAGGAAAGGAGATTTAATCTCCAGCAATGTAAATATTTTTTCACTGTAAGAGCAATTAAATTGTGGAACTCATTACCTAAGGGGGTGGTAAATGCCAATACCTTAAATACATTTAAAAATGATTTAGATACATTTCTGGCTAGAAACAGAATTCAGGGATATGATTCCTTGTGTTAAATAGGTTACCTTTTTAATGGGATTAATTTAACCTTAACTGGAGCTTTTATTGTATATTAAGATTTGTATAGGTTTAACTCGATGGACTGATGCTTTTTTTTCTACCTTATCTACTATGTTACTATGTCAGATATATACATATATATTTCCAAGTGACATGCACTCACTGTAATTTTACCAATAAACCATTTAATGGTGAATGTTTTCGGGGTCTCCCCCGTCCTCAGACCACAATAGAATAAAAACAATCTTACCTCTATCCCATAAATAGTGCTCCCACCACCACAATTCAAAGTGAATGACTATCAGCGTCCTCCTGAAGCAACTGCGCATGTGCAGGGGAGCGGACGGCGACACAGCATGGACAAAAAAAAGAAAAAAGAAAAAGATATTGTTAAATACGTCACCGTGCCTCCATCACGTAACATAACAACATAAATGCAGCCATCCCCTCATCATGAGGAATGATTGTATATAAACTGGTCACATCTAGTGTGACCAGTATATCATCAGTGTTGAAATTAGACCATGTTTTCAATTGTTTGATCAATTCCATTGAGTCTAACAGGAATGATGCTGTGTTGCAAGTGGTTGCAGGATAGAGCCCCTCGAAGACACAATTGGTCTGCCTGGTGGAGAGGTAGGGTCCTTTTGGACCTTAGGTAAGTTGTAGATCACTGGAACAATTGGATATTCCACAGATAGATAATCCCTCAAGGATTTAGAGATTATGTTCAGTTGTAGTAGTTGTTCCAAGTACTCATCAACCTTGTTTTTAAACACCTTTGTTGGATCTTGGGGTAGTAGTCTGTACACTTTGGTGTTAGAAAGCTGACTCGGTACTTCATTTCTGTATTTCACATAATCTTGAAGCACCACCCTTATCGGCCTCCCTTATTACAAGGTTCTTGTTCATCTGTAAATCTTTAAGAGCATCCCTTTCACCACTAGTCAGGTTATTACGGATCTTTCCCTTCAGGGCATGTTGTTCCTGCAACATTTGTTCCCTGGACATCCTGGTGTAGGTGTTGATGCTTGCATTATTGCTCTTTGGGTCGAATTTACCCTTCCGTCTGAAACTTTGTTGTTCATTTTTATCACAGCCAAAGTATTCCTTGAGGCGTAGAGATCTCTGGAACTTGTACATATCCACAAGTACAGAAAAGTAATCGGAGAAAGTTGTAAGCACACATTTAAAACCTTTTTCTAATACACTCTTCTCAGCATCAGAAAGAATGTGTGAGCTGAGATTCATGAGGATACTTGTTTTTAGAGTTGTTACTTGTGCCATTGTCTCGGTGGACGTCCTCTTACTCTTGTGTCTTGTCCCCCCACCTTGTGTCTATGCAGGCTCTGCCTCGCAAGTTTTTTGACCGGGTTTGCATGCTTGGTTGTTCCTGGCTATTGGCAATGGGGTCCAAAGTTCCATCATTATCTGAGCTATTTTCAGAGCTATCAACGGTAGTCAATATTCTTGGTTTAACCACCCTCTGGCAGCAATTTCTGTTATAATAGCCTCTTTCCTGGGGGCCCAGGAGCCACTTGTAAACCCTTTTCTCCTTATAATCTGTTACAGCATCCCATTTTCTTTCCTTCAATGCTACCAGTTCCTTTTCATATTTTGACACCTGTTGCTGTAACTTATCAATCCAGGTGTCACTGGTGTCTTCAGAAATTTTGGGTAGGTGTGCATTCTCAAAGGTTTGTATTTCAATCTCCAAATTTTTAAGCTGTTCACCAACCTCTTGGATGACAAGTAAAATTAAATCCAGTCAGACTTTATTCAAAATACCACACCCACTTGATGAAGAAAGTGGAGTTATTCCTGCCAATTGTAGGTACACTCCTGATGCGGAAACCCTTTGGAATAAATGACTTTATGTGATACTCTAACAAATATCCACCATGAAGTTTTAAATCCACCTTTTTCTTTCTGAGCATCAGCTTCTGTAAACTGGAATGTATTAGCCCCTTCTATGTTGTCCACCTCTAACCCTGATTCTGCCACAGCATCCTCCTGCATCCTGTTAGACTATTGTTGTTGTAGTGATAAATGTGACAGTATTTTACACCACCACCTTGATTAAAAACAAATACTGAATCCACAAAACCAGAATACAGTATAAGATATGGCAGTCCTGGGAACACAATTTATAAAGATATACCAGCAGTTGGGGTGCTGAAGATCCAAAACAAATAAAAAAGAAAGTCAAGTGTGGGACCCAGCACACACCTCCTTACCAAGCAGCAGCCGGGGTGCAAGTCAAAGAGATTATATATACAATATTCCCAAGGGACAAGCACTCACCATAATTTTACCAATAAACCATTTAATGGTGAATGTTTTCGGGGTGTCCCCAGTCATCAGTCCACAATAGAATAAAAACAATCTTACCTCTATCCCATAAATAGTGCTCCCACCTCCGCAATTCAAAGTGAATGACCGTCGGCGTCCTCCTGAAGCAACTGCGCATGCACAGGGGAGCGAACGGCAACACAACATGGACAAAAAACCTAAAAAGGCAAAAGATATTGTAAAATATGTCACCGTGCCTATAATACCCCCATCACGTAACATAACAACATAACTTTGATGATCACAGCCTCTGCTTTAGTTAACATATGGGAGACGGATTTCGCTCACTTCAACACAAAAACACAGAAGCATGTATTGTAGCATCCTTGCAAAAAATAATGAACAAATAATAATAATTAGAACTACTCTAACGTTTTACATCATTAAAAAAAAAACAATATTATTAACTGGCAACATTAAAAAACAATCAGATACCATTCAACAAGGAAAACATGTATATAATGGACTTACACTGTCATTACCTATAGAAAATGACATAAGATAAAATAATATACAATCACCTCTATACCACATCTGGTGATGTAAACGTGTCAGAGATGACAATATAGTCACAGGCCTTGCACCTTCTACTCCCACACCTAAACATCCCTTTACTAGTGAGCCAAGAGCTTGTTGTGGCTTTAGCACTGCTCAATACTGTAGGGGACAAACAGTTGCCCAATGATTTATTTCTGCGATAGGAACACCTGATGCCATTGGCAACACAGTCTGTGAGTTTGTCCTCTGCCACAAGAAGTTTGAAATGTTTTCTTACAATGTTACAAATTGGGTTATATTGAGAACTGAAGTCAGTCACAAACGTAACCTGATTATTGTTGTATGTAACATTAGTTTTAACCCTATAAGCCAGAAGGGTATGTCTGTAGTGTCTCATGTCCACCGCACATAAACTGCTTGTGCAATGCTGCCCCCTGCAGATTTGCAGCCAATCGGCTGCTAGCAGGGAGTGTCAATCAGCCCGATCGTATAGGATCGGGCGAATTGAAGACCACAGCCTCAGAGGCAGCGGACAAGTTATGGAGCAGCGGTCTTTAGACCGCTGCTTCATAACTACTTTTTTCAGCGAGCCTGAATGAGCTTGATAATTCGGCCCCTCATATCATTGAGCCCTTACAACTTTTTTGTGAATTTAAAAAAAATATATTTTTTATTAGATAATGTTATTGTGAGTGTAACTATACCTTGTAATGTATTTTATGTGTCTTGTGCAACGTACATGTTTCACAACACAGTTAACCAAGACGCGGTAATCATTGCAGTGTAAATCGCGATTGCGCTCATGCGTTCGCTTTTTCTTTCAACTCGTATAACAAGTGGTAAACCCGCCGCACACAGACGCAATAAACTACTTTTTGCTTGTGCATAACTGTTAGTGCACCACTCTGGCCCTGTGTTAGGTGTCCAATTAAATTTAGCCTTGGGTTTGTCTTAAAAGATGTGGCAATCTATTGGTACAAGTTCAGCTAACACAGGGACACAGAGCCATCTGCAGCTGACACAAGAAACAAATGATGGCATTCTTTGGGTAGACCTGCAACTTATACAGGAACACAGGATGGCAATCTGTGGATAATGCTTGCAGTAGATACAGGAACACAGGAATAAGCAGGACCTAGGGGTCAATTTAACAAGCAGTGGATGCTGCTTTCTACACCTATCGTTTCTGGCTCACTAGAAACAGAAGTTAAGAAGCAGAGGTAGTAAAACAACTGCTCCTTAACTTCTCTGCCACCTTTTAGGTGGCAGACTGAAATTATCCTGATCCGATCTGGATGATTGACACCCCCTGCTAGTGGCTGATTGGCTGCCGGTAAGCAAAATCAACTTTGGGTATTGTATCCATTATATCTGGACCCAATAATTACCTGGAGCAGGTAAACACCATAGACAGTCTGTAGTAACGTAGAATATAAGCAAACAGTGTACAGCTCCACATTAAACAAGGTGCAAGTGGTAAGAGGGACCGTCAAAACCTCCAAACATGTAGAAAAATAAAAAAATCCACAGCACCTTAATGAATTTTCAACACTTTATTTGAAACATCTTTCTCCCATACAGGTACAATGCAGGTAGCAGCGACGCTTCGGGATATTATCCCTTAATCATGCTAATGAGCCTCATCTGATGAGATGCATTTATAGGCCTGCACATTAACCCCTTGTATACTGTTACAAAGTGAATTTTATCACTCAACATCACCACTTAGTGGTTATAAATAATATTACAGTTAAACACATACATAAATTTAAAAAACAATGTACAATTAACCTATTCATCTATTGATAAACCTATATACAAATCTTTGTTAATATTTAGTATTTTCTGCATAATACTACCATTTCTTCCTGAATTTTTATTAAACATCCATTTATTATAGAAACACTTTGAGGTCCAGCTCTCTATTGATTCCTTTAGGAATTAAAGCATCCAATTTATATATCCAATAGGATTCTTTTTGTTTTAATATGGTTTCCTTATTGCCACCTCTTCCTAACTTATCCACTCCATCAATAATTTGCCACCGTAGTTGACTTATATTGTGACCTGCACTCAAGAAATGGCAAGATAAAGGGGCTTCCTGAGCCCCACATCTAATATTGGATCTGTGTTAACTCATCCTATCTCGTACCCTTCTAGTAGTTTCACCAACATAGATTTTAGAAAACGGGCATTTAATAAGGTATACGACATAGGATAAGTCACACGTATAAAAATTGGTAATGCTAATTTTTTTTTCCTCTTTGGGGATGTTGACATTCTGTCACTTTAATAACTGCACTACAACTTGCACAACCCAAGCATGGAAAAGTTCCATAACTTTTTTTAGTAATGTATTTCTGTTTGTTTCTTGATCCTGAATAATTTCTCACTAACATATCTCCCAAATTTTGGACTCTTCGATATGCCATCATAGGTGGTTTTTTAAAGGATTCAATATTAGAATTACAATTTTTTAAGATGTGCCAGTGTTTAGATACAATGTTTCTTACTATCTTGCTAATAGGGTTAAACTGTGTTACACAAACTACCCTTTCTTCATCTTCTTTCTTAGCTCTAGAAACATTGTTACCTTTTTCTTCTGATTCATGTGCCCTTATAATCTCATTCTCAATTAACTTCCTAGGGTATCCCCTTTGTAGAAACTTGTCCCCCATTTCTTGTAGTCTGTTTGTAACTAAGGAATCCTCATTTACAATCCTTTTTACTCTTTTAAACTGACTACGTGGTAAAGAATTTTTTAAGGGCTCGTTATGAAAGCTTTCATACCTTAACAAAGTGTTTCTATCTGTTTCCTTTCGATGCAGATCAATCTTAAAATTACAGGTTTCTTTATTTATATGTATTACTGTATCCAGGAATACCAACTTTTCCTCACTGAAGGTTAATGTGAATTTTAAGTTATTGACAGCTTGATTTAATTCTTCAACAAATGCCAATAGGGTGCCAACGTCGCCCCACCACACGCCAAATAAGTCATCTATGAAGCGCCACCACGATGCTCCATATTTGAGAAATAACTCATTTTCATATACAAATTTTTCTTCAACACTATTCATGAACATATTTGCATATGCTGGGGCTACATTGGACCCCATGGCAATACCTCTTATCTGTAAAAACCAGTCATCTTGAAACAAGAAATAGTTATGGTATAGTATTATTCTTAATAAATTTTCAAAGAACAATATTTGACTCTCACTATACAACACAGAATTTCTTAGTGCCAAGATACATGCTTCTATGCCACTTTCATGATTAATTACAGTGTACAGGCTACTTACATCAAGTGTATACAAAATACATTTTGCATTAGCCAATGGTAAGCCCTTTAATTTTTCAATGAAATCACTAGTATCTTTAATATAAGAGGTTATTTTTTTGAACCTCTGGCTGCAAAATCTTATCCATATATGTGGCTATATTTGTAAAGACAGATTCTATTCCTGCCACAATTGGTCACACAGGTGGTTCTGTTAAATTGTTATGCACCTTTGGTACTGTGTAAAAAATTGACGTTTTAGGCCATTCTACAAATAAATATTCAAATAACTTTTTGTCAATAATACCAATCTTAAATGCCCAATTTAACACTCTTCTTATTTCTGCCTGTATTTTAACCACCGGATTACTCTGTAATGGTTTATAGGTATCGATATCTCCCAATTGCCGTTTAATCTCTGTGACATAGTAGTCAGTGTCTAAAACTACAGTGGCACCTCCCTTATCAGCTCTTCTTATCTGAATATTTTATTCTTTCAGGGAGTTTATAGCTTTTTTTTTTGTGTGGCACTGTTAGATTAGGTTTATATTCTTTATATGTTTTGAACTTTTGTTATTGTGATTTGCTTTTAATTTCATCACATCACACTTAACCAATTCAATGTAGGTCTCCACACTATTATTACCTTGGGTTGGTATGTAAGTACTTTTCTTATATAAACCTGTAGATTTTAATGTTAACATATCTCTTTTAGGTACAACAGTGGTATTAATCAACCGTGGGCTCTCATTAAATAAACATTTTAGCCTCAATGTCCGGAAAAACCTATACAAGTCTTTCTCCAACTCAAAAAAGTTAATGTCTTTTATAGGGCAAAATGACAATCCTTTATCTAGCACCTCGTACTCACTCTTTTGTAGGATCTTACTCGAGATATTGATCACTGTTGACCCTTCTTTTTCACCTTGTTGGTTTTCTTCCTCGGCTGGTATCGACGATCTTTTTCCATGCCGCTTGTGTTTGCGGCCGCCTCGGTGGCGCTTCCTGATGATGTCGGCGAGTCGTCGCTCGACTCTAAAAAACTTTGCCCATCTGATGACTCCGTACTGCTGACGCGATTTCCGCCATCTTTGAATTTCTCCTTCCCTTGGTTCCGATTGGCCCTCTGTGATTTACTGGCCCCTCTTCTCTTCCAATGGGATGGTTCACATCTCCATCTGTAGACATGCCCCTGGAGGTAATCCATTTCGTCACGCTGGAATTTTAACCTTTTCTGTTCCTGCAGCTCTTTCTTCAAGGTATTAATTTTATCGTCTACCTCCTTTATTTTTTTAGCAAATTCATCCGATGCCAACATTTCTTGTAGATCCTCTTTTTTCTTTTCTACTTCAAGTTGTTGTTTGTCAATCTCTTGCTGTAGGGCATCTACAGTCAGCACAATGAGGTCATATAAGCACTTATTTAGTATTG
This sequence comes from Bombina bombina, assembly GCF_027579735.1. Lineage (NCBI taxonomy): Eukaryota > Metazoa > Chordata > Amphibia > Anura > Bombinatoridae > Bombina > Bombina bombina. The sequence goes on along the minus strand of NC_069502.1, from coordinate 324,553,789 downwards.
CTTCAAATTTTTCACAGTATTGAGGATTGTCCTTTAGTAGAGTAGGTTGTGTAGACATGCGTAATCCTCTTGGGATCCTTTTCACCCTAAAATATTCTGCAAGGGTTATTGCATGCAATTCCCATATCATGTTTTTTCTCTACAACCTCTCATACTCTTGTCCACTCTTTTCTTTTGGGGCTTCTCTAAGAAAATCTCTTGACCCATGGATTAGTGTGGTAATCCTGGCTGCATCAACATCTGAATAGGTAAAAGTCTTTGTACCATCAACTTTGGGTATTGTATCCATTATATCTGGACACAATAATTACCTGGAGCAGGTAAACACCATAGACAGTCTGTAGTAACGTAGAATATAAGCAAACAGTGTACAGCTCCACAGTAAAAAAGGTGCAAGTGGTAAGAGGGACCGTCAAAATCTCCAAACATGTAGAAAAATAGAAAAATCCACAGCACCTTAACGAATTTTCAACACTTTATTTGAAACATCTTTCTCCCATACAGGTACAAAGCAGGTAGCAGCGACTTTTCGGGATATTATCCCTTAATCATGCTTATAGGCCTGCACATTAACCCCATTAACCCACATTAATGTGCAGGCCTATAAATGTATCTCATCAGATGAGGCTCATTAGCATGATTAATGGATAATATCCCGAAACGTCGCTGCTACCTGCTTTGAAACAGAAATACATTACTAAAAAAAGTTATGGAACTTTTCCAAGCTTGGGTTATGCAAGTTGTAGTGCATTTATTAAAGGGACAGAATTTCAACATCCCCAAACAGGAAAAAAATTAACAATTTTTATACGTGTGACTCATCCTATGTCGTATAACTTATTAAATGCCCGTGTTCTAAAATCTATGTTGGTGAAACTACTAGAAGGGTACGAGATAGGATGAGTCAACACAAATCCAATATTAGATGTGGGGATCAGGAAGCCCCTGTATCTTGCCATTTCTTGAGTGCAGGTCACAATATAAGTCAACTACGGTGGCAAATTATTGATGGAGTGGATAAGTTAAGAAGAGGTGGCAATAAGGAAACCATATTAAAACAAAAAGAATCCTATTGGATATATAAATTTGATGCTTCAATTCCTAAAGAAATCAATAGAGAGCTGGACCTCAAAGTGTTTCTATAATAAATGGATGCTTAATAAAAATTCAGGAAGAAATGGTATTATTATGCAGAAAATACTAAATATTAACAAAGATTTGTATATAGGTTTATCAATAGATGAATAGGTAAATTGTATATTGTTTTTTTAAATTTATTAACCCTAATTTGCCGTCCCCAACATCACCGCCGCCACTATACTAAAGTTATTAACCCCTAAACCTCTGGCCTCCCACATCACTAACACTAAATTAATATATTAACCCCTAAACCTAACCCTAGCCCTAAGTCTAACCTTAACCCTTGTCAGAGTATATGAATATTATGATGAATATTACATATGTATACATATATATATATATATATATATATATATATATATATATATATATATATATATATATGTATATATATATATATATATATATATATATATATATATGTGTATATTTTATACACTGTATATGTTAGATGATACCTCAGGATTAATTGAACATGAGTTTGTTGAACACAGCTTCTACTCCACTGTGGGTCCCCACCCCCTACCAAATGGGTTAGCTGGGTGAATACACGTTTATCAGGATTGAAAATCAGCATAGCTTTTGAAGCACCACCTCCTGTGGTGTAAAACACCCAAACATTTTTTTTTCCTACTCATTTGACTATATATGCAGAGTTTTATAACTCCAAGACATTTGGTGATGAGAGAAAGGAATGTGTTCAAGGGCCCTCTGGAATTTGTCACCTAAATCTTTGTGATTTCAAAGTAAGATGTGTTGCAGACACACAGCTAGGGGGAAGGTGATACAAATAGAATTAAATACATTTTGCAAAGGGAACAATGCATAATCTGCTGGATTTTATGTCATTTCAGATCTACATAGAAATGAATGTGCATATATATATGTGTATATATATATATATATATATATATATATATATATATATATATATATATATATATATATATATATATATATATATATATATATGTTTTGAAAACATAAAAGGTCTTACTTAGCCTCTGTGTTTTTAAGAATATTTGTGGACCTAAAAGTAAATGATTAATAATACTTAATTTTATTTCATATGGACCATAGACATATGAATGCTTAAATCATTTCTAACAATTGTTTCCATTTCTATTGCAGACATTAATTCATATATGCAGAAATTGTCGGAGACATAGAACATATTATATTACATGAAAACATATATATCAGAATGTATAAATGCCATTAATTTCAGAATAATTGGCAGTATAAATTATTATAATATAATATAATGATGTTAAGGGCATACTGTGCTTCATGTCAAATTGATCAAAAGAAATAATATGATATAATACAGTACATATAAACATATAACTTATTAATATGAAGAAATTTATGGTAGTTATTACACATTTTAAAGAAAGATGTTTAAATGTATAGCTGTATTTTTTGTTGTTGTCATGCTGCATTTGTTTTGTGCTGTCTGTTTGTAATACTGCCACCCGATGGACAAGGTACGGTGTTGCGACACAGGTATTACAGCCAGGAGATGATTGGCTGTTAAAAAATGCATCTCCTTAGCAACGCACACTCACAAGGTGAGCCAATAGCAGGGACAAGGTTTCGAAGGGCCACCCATATTTCACACCAATGATTAGACAATAAGTTGTATTCAGAAGGGAAATAGAGGGAGACTGGCTGCTGAGTTTGTAACTGACTGAAACTGTTTGCGTGGGACACAGTCAAACTATAAAACAAAGTGGGCCATACTTCTCCTCTTCCATTGCAATTACACTTATTTTATATGAGGTGGGAAAAGTCTTGAAGCTGAATATCATTTTGGTAATGTATTAATAGATTGCTATAGCAATTAAATTTAAGAGCACTCAGTATTTTAACTGTGCTCATAATCTGATATAAGGCTAAGTTTTTATCTTGCATGCTAAATAATTCATCTGTGTAAAATATAGGATATATGTATAGTTATCTTAGAATTGGTCTAAATTATAAGCAATTAAGAATTGTTCCAATCTAAATAAATATGTATTTAAATAACTGTTCATATTAAAAATATATGTACTTTTGTACAAGTAAGAATTGTATTAGAATCAAATTTTAGCTAAATAACTGAATATACAACTATTGACCTATTGTTTGATTTAAACTGTTTAGAATCGTGCCAGTCTGAATGTTTAGTGGTTTATATTTAGCCTCATTGTGTTAACTGAATGAAATTCAATTGTGAGTAAGGCTGATTTTTAGAGATAAATTTGCATGAGCTAGCATAGCATATTTTAAATAGTTTTTGTTTTAACGCATATAATATTGACTCATATTCTAATTATTACAATTATTTATGTATCAACATGTATCAACATGTTTTATGAATTCAGATATTTAGATTCATTTTATTGTCTTAGCAAATGTATGTTTGATTGCGAGTTTAGTTTAAAGAAAGATTGTTAAATATATTCCCTGCCATATACTCACACATTGTTTAGAGAATACTGCTAAGATTTTCATAAATATACTGACACCCTAACACCCCTAACTTTAATAAATTAATTAAAATAAATCTGTAAAATATTCATTACTACCTTCGGGATAGCACTGTAGATTTAACTCCTGTTGGCCGTGATATCCAAAGTCTTGAAGTTAGTACACGCCGGCTTTTAATTGTTCATAAAAAGATTTTACTTTCAACTTGTAATACATGCGCTAACCTGTACGTGTTAAATTTTTACTTCTGACAGTGTTTATGAGTGAGCCAAAGCACTAAATAGCGCTTCACTTGTAATCTGCCCAATGTTTCAAAATACCTCTATATAAATACCCTGGGGTGTCTTAATTCTACAAAAATATAATTTTGTGTAGCAGTTCAAGCATAGCAAATGTTAGCATTAAAACAATACATGGAGTGCAGAATTATTAGGCAAATGAGTATTTTGACCACATCATCCTCTTTATGCATGTTGTCTTACTCCAAGCTGTATATGCTTAGAAAGCCTACTACCAATTAAGCATATTAGGTAATGTGCATCTCTGTAATGAGAAGGGGTGTGGTCTAATGACATCAACACCCTATATCAGGTGTGCATAATTATTAGGCAACTTCCTTTCCTTTGGCAAAATGGGTCAAAAGAAGGACTTGACAGGCTCAGAAAAGTCAAAAATAGTGAGATATCTTGCAGAGGGATGCAGCACTCTTAAAATTGCAAAGCTTCTGAAGCGTGATCATCGAACAATCAAGCGTTTCATTCAAAATAGTCAACAGGGTCGCAAGAAGCGTGTGGAAAAACCAAGGCGCAAAATAACTTCCCATAAACTGAGAAAAGTCAAGTTTGCAGCTGCCAAGATGCCACTTGCCACCAGTTTGGCCATATTTCAGAGCTGCAACATCACTGGAGTGCCCAAAAGCACAAGGTGTGCAATACTCAGAGACATGGCCAAGGTAAGAAAGGCTGAAAGACGACCACCACTGAACAAGACACACAAGCTGAAACGTCAAGACTGGGCCAAGAAATATCTCAAGACTGATTTTTCTAAGGTTTTATGGACTGATGAAATGAGAGTGAGTCTTGATGGGCCAGATGGATGGGCCCGTGGCTGGATTGGTAAAGGGCAGAGAGCTCCAGTCCGACTCAGACGCCAGCAAGGTGGAGGTGGAGTACTGGTTTGGGCTGGTATCATCAAAGATGAGCTTGTGGGGCCTTTTCGGGTTGAGGATGGAGTCAAGCTCAACTCCCAGTCCTACTGCCAGTTTCTGGAAGACACCTTCTTCAAGCAGTGGTACAGGAAGAAGTCTGCATCCTTCAAGAAAAACATGATTTTCATGCAGGACAATGCTCCATCACACGCGTCCAAGTACTCCACAGCGTGGCTGGCAAGAAAGGGTATAAAAGAAGAAAATCTAATGACATGGCCTCCTTGTTCACCTGATCTGAACCCCATTGAGAACCTGTGGTCCATCATCAAATTTGAGATTTACAAGGAGGGAAAACAGTACACCTCTCTGAACAGTGTCTGGGAGGCTGTGGTTGCTGCTGCACGCAATGTTGATGGTGAACAGATCAAAACACTGACAGAATCCATGGATGGCAGGCTTTTGAGTGTCCTTGCAAAGAAAGGTGGCTATATTGGTCACTGATTTGTTTTTGTTTTGTTTTTGAATGTCAGAAATGTATATTTGTGAATGTTGAGATGTTATATTGGTTTCACTGGTAAAAATAAATAATTGAAATGGGTATATATTTGTTTTTTGTTAAGTTGCCTAATAATTATGCACAGTAATAGTCACCTGCACACACAGATATCCCCCTAAAATAGCTAAAACTAAAAACAAACTAAAAACTACTTCCAAAAATATTCAGCTTTGATATTAATGAGTTTTTTGGGTTCATTGAGGACATGGTTGTTGTTCAATAATAAAATTAATTCTCAAAAATACAACTTGCCTAATAATTCTGCACTCCCTGTAATTCCGTCTTTGTAGTAGTTGGCCTATATTTGCTATAAATTACTTGGAAACATAGATATACATAGAAACATATAAACATAGATATATTGGGGCCCATTTATCAAGCTCCGTACGGAGCTTCTGGGCCAGTGTTTCTGGCGAGTCTTCAGACTCGCCAGAAACACAATTTATGAAGCAGCAGTCTAAAGACTGCTGCTCCATAACCCTGTCCGCCTGCTCTGAGCAGGCGGACAGGAATCTCCAGAAAACAACCTGATTGAGTACAATTGGGTTGATTGCCACTCCCTGCTGGCGGCCCATTGTGAGCTGCTGGTGTAATGTTAAATGCGGAGAGCGTATTGCTCTCCGCATTCAGCGAGGTCTTGCGGGCCTGATCCGCACTGTTGGATTAGGTCCGCAAGACCTTTAATAAATAGGCCCCATTGGGTATTCCTAAAATCAGAACAACACAATTAATTTATTTGGAGGCATTTTTCTTTAGCTGCACTCCCCAAAAAATTATTTTTTATTTTTTACCCCACTTTTAATTATTAAATTCATATTTCTTGTTCTTTAATGTACTTATGTAGGGTATCACTAGCCCTATTTGTCTGTTAAAAAAACATTATATAATATGTGTCAGTGCAGTTAACAAGGGAGCAGATAAGTAAGGTGAAACCAATAATGAGCAAAATTGCCAAAATTGGTAGCGTCCTTTAAGCACAGAAACTGAGAAAGCCCTTGGGGTTAAAGCATGTTAAAATAGGCTGTGCTATGTTGTTTGATTTTAATGTCTAGTGTACTTATGTCGTCTTCTGGGAAACCCCCACACTGCAGAAAGGAAAGAAGACGACATTCTCTTTCCTCATAACTGGCTAATCTATAGTGGGAAATCCCCATGACATCATCACATATGCACAAGATGATGGCACAGGGAACAATGAAGTCCCTGTTAATGCAGGAATTTCTTTGTTAGTGAGAATGCCCTTGGATACTTCCCCAGTGGAGCGGAGGAAGGAAAAAGATAAACCTCCGCTGCCGGGTCAAGAAAGAAGATGGAGCACTGCTGCTGTTTCAAGAAAGAAGATGGACCACCGCCGCCAGGATAGAAGAGGAGTACTGCAGTTGCGAGCACATAGGATCCAAATTTAAGTTTGTTGAGTACCTTCTTTGGGGTTTAGTGTTAGGCTTTTTTTGGCATTTTTTTATTTTCAAGAATATGTTATTTTTTCCTTGGCAGCAAAAAAGCTAAATGCTATTCTAAGGGCAATGCTCAGCCAAATGCCCTATTCAGGGCAATCCTTAGAGTAATTTTTGTTAGACAGCCTCTTGTTTTGGGGGGGGGGGGGGGGGTTACGTATATTGCAAGTTGGTTTGTGGTTTTATTTCAAGGAAAAAGAGCTGTATCCCTTTAGGGCAATGCCCTAAAAAAGCCCTTCTAACGTCTATTGCTATAGTTTAGTGAGTTATGTAGTGTAGGAGTAGTTGGTGGGTTATAACGGTGTAGCAGTTAATAGGTTAGTGGTTATTGACAGTATAGGGGTTAGGTAGTGTAGGGAAGTTTATTGCGGTGGGATATGGGTGGTATAGGTGCTTAAATCCTACAATAGACCCTAAAGTATTATTTTATACTTAGCTACAGAGATGTTAAAATGTAAGATATTTAATTTTCGCCCATGTTAATGACAAAATGTGCAAATGATGTCCAGTGTGATCACTGATTAGACACTTTTGTTTTAACTTTTGTTGTTATAACTTTTGGTTGCATGAGAGAAGCTTCCACTGAAATTATTTAAGTAATGTATTTATTTAATACCTAAAAGATGCAAATTGTCTGCATTTGCTGCATTTTACACAGTGCTTGTTTAGATCCCAACAAAGCCTAAAAATAGTCTCTAAGTACCATTGGTTGTAAATTTTATTTTGGCAACTTTAAAGAGGTGAACACACAAGCACTGGTATGACTACAAATTTGAGTATTTGTGATGCCTTATAATGTATAAATATTTCTGTTAGTGATTATTTAAACTGCTGAGTGTAATTACATACAGGGGAGTAACTACAGGTGTCAGAACTGAGATTTGACCAGGCCTTCCAGCAGGCCTACCTGCAGGTGTGATATTTACATAGTTTAATTAATGTGGCTCATATTTCCTGCGCTCTATGTGGCTCAAGAGTTTCTGATTTCGCCTGAACTAAAGGTGTCAACTCTAATAGTAGCTCAAACCTGCCACTCCCAGCCCCAGCAGCGCTGATTACCTGACTCAGGTCTCAGGCCCCGGGGCAAGCATAACCCAGCCGGCAGGTAAGGGGCTGTGGCTCTTCGGAAACTGTCCCTCTCTCTCTGTCCCACTCTCCAGACCATCTCCTTATCCTTCCTTCCCTCTCTCTCCCAAGATAAAAGACCATCTGCACTGTGGTACTATATGTTTCTCCATGTTAATAGATCTTTAGAACTATTCATAGTTTAAAAGGCTGTGAAAGATTTAAACATAAAACAACACTTTTTTTGCATAGCAATTCATGTTCCCATTTGGCAAACTTACATGTTGACCTGCAGCAGATATAAATTTGCTGTGTTCAAATATTAAATACAAATTTAAACGTACATTATATTTTTCTACAATGTGTGTCCCCTTGTATGTGTGTACCTTTGTGTGTGTCCCCCTCTGTGTGTGTGTCCCTGCATGTGTGTGCCTCTGTGTGTGTATGTGCCCCTGTATGTGTGTCTCCCTGTGTTTGTCTGTCCCTGTGTGTGTGTCCCTCTGTGAGTGTCCCTGTGTGTGTGTGTGTGTGTGTTTCTGTGTGTGTATGTCCCTGTGTGTGGGGGTCCCTGTGTGTGTGTATCCCTGTGTGTGTGTGTGTCCCTCTGTGTGTGTGTCCCTGTGTGTGTTCCTGTGTGCGTGTCCCTGTGTGTGTGCCCCTGTGTGTGTGTCCCTCAGTGTGTGTATCCCTGTGTGTGTCCCTCTGTATGTGTGTCCCTCTGTGTGTGTCTCTGTGTGTGTGTGTAGCTGTGGGTGTTTGTCCCTCTGTATGTGTGTCCCTCTGTGTGTGTCTCTGTGTGTGTGTAGCTGTGTGTGTGTGTCCCTGTGTGTGTGTGTGTGTGTCCCTCTGTGTGTGTCCCTGTGTGTGTCCCTATGTGTATTTGTCCCTGTGTGTGTCCCTCAGTGTGTGTATCCCTGTGTGTGTCCCTCTGTATGTGTGTCCCTCTGTGTGTATCTCTGTGTGTGTGTCCCTGTGTGTGTCCCTCTGTGTGTGTGTCCCTGTGTGCGTGTCCCTCTGTTTGTGTTACCCTGTGTGTGTGTCCCACTGTGTGTGTGTCCCTGTGTGTGTGTCCCTCTGTGTGTATGTCCATGTGTGTGTCCTCCCTGTGTGTGTGTGTCCCTCTGTGTGTGTGTCCCTGTGAGTGTCCCTCTGTGTGTGTGTCTGTGTGTCCCTCTGTGCGTGTGTCCCTGTGTGTGTTTCCCTCTGTACGTGTATCCGTGTGTGTGTGTCCCTGTGTGTGTGTCCCTCTGTGCGTGTGTCCCTGTGTGTGCGTGTCCCTCTGTGTGTGTGTCCCTGTGTGTGTCCCTATGTGTGTGTGTTCCTGTGTGCCCCCCTGTGTGTGTGTTTGTCCCTCTGTGTGTGTATCCCTGTATGTGTGTCCCTGTGTGTGTGTCCCTGTGTGTGTCCCTGTGTGTGTCCCTCTGTGTGTGTGTCCATCTGTGTGTGTGTGTGTGTGTGAGTCCCTCTGTGTGTGTCTCTGTGTGTGGGTCCCTGTGTGAGTGTGTCCCTCTGTGTGTATGTCCCTATGTGTGTGTGTGTGTGTCTGTGAGTGTCCCTCTATGTCCCTGTGTGTGTGTCCCTCTGTGTGTGTGTCCCTGTGTGTGTGTCCCTGTGTGTGTCCCTCTGTGTGTGTGTTCCTGTGTTTGTGTGTCCCTCTGTGTGTGTGTGTCCCTCTGTGTGTGTCCTTGTGTGTGTATGTCCCTGTGTGTGTGTGTGTCCCTGTGTGTGTGTGTCCCTCTGTGTGTGTGTCCCTGTGTGTGTCCCTGTGTGTGTGTGTCCCTCTGTGTGTGTGTCCCTGTGAGTGTCCCTCTGTGTTTGGGTCCCTGTGTGTGTGTGTTTCCTTCTGTGTGTATGTCCCTATGTGTGTGTGTGTGTCTGTGAGTGTCCATCTATGTCCCTGTGTGTGTGTCCCTCTGTGTGTGTCCCTGTGTGTGTAACTCTGTGTGTGTGTGTCCCTGTGTGTCCCTCTGTGTGTGTCCTTGTGTGTGTATGTCCCTCTGTGTCCCTGTGTGTGTGTGTGTGTCCCTCTGTGTGTGTGTCCCTGTGTGTGTGTGTATCCCTGTGTGTGTCCCGCTGTGTGTGTGTCCCTCTGTGTGTGTATCCCTGTGTGTGTGTCCCTGTGTGTGTCCCTCTGTGTGTGTGTCCCTGTGTGTCCCTGTGTGTCCCTCTGTGTGTGTGTTCCTGTGTGTGTGTGTCCCTCTGTGTGTATCTGTCTCCCTCTTTGTATATCATTTTATAGTGCCACTGACCTCACACACATCACTACTACCTATCTGTCCCACATTGGTCTTGGGAGAGAATAAGTTGCAACAAAAAAATTCAAAATAATTATGACAAGGGTTGTCAAGTACAGTAACAAGTTTAGATTGGCTCCTCAAAAAAGACAACTGGTGTGAGGAATCTAAAATAGGATTTAGCCATGAAAAACAATTGCAACAGACATTATGTTAATATATTCAGAGAGTTTTATCACTTGACTAATTTAATACCATATTGCAACACTACAGAGGTGTTGTAATTACAAAGTGTGTTATGTCCATTTAAACCATATAGAGAACAAAACACATTTATTTCTATTTTAGCTCATGAAAGGTTACTTAAATTAAGAAATTACGTATGACATGTTACTGTTACTCCATGTTATGAAATAAGTGCTGGAAATAAAGCCTACTGAGTTATGGTGGAATAAGGCATATTGATCCACAACAACACCAACTGGATTACAAAATCTAGACTGTTCTGTTTAGAAATTGCACACTTGATGTAACATACATTAAACTGATGCTACACATAGCAACTCAGCTAAAATCCTAAAGACATACAGAAGTGTCAGGTTGGAAGAAAAATGGCAAGTTCTGCATGCCAATCTTTTCCACCAATCATATTATTAAAACTGTGAAATGGTTTTTTTACTAGTTTATTTCTGGAAAAATTATGATAACAGTAAACTTTTGTCATTGAAATGTTGTAATTATCTACCACAATTCTGCTTTGTATCCTACAGCAAATTATTTTTTCCTGAGGAAGACATCTATAATTTGACAAAAAGTGCTATCCCCTTGTGCAACGCTACACTCTGCTCCAACTAAGGAAGAGGTGGGTGGGGTTTGGCTATTAAAAACAATTGCAACAAACAAGTTGTTTATTTTTTTAAAAAATTTTTTAGAACTTGACAGATGTTATTCCATAGCAATAAGACAGCAGAAATGTATTTTAATTAAAATGTGTTTACTGTCCCTTTAAATCAATGGAATATGGGATCCTAAACAAATGCAGCAGCAGGAAACCATCTTAGAGACAATCACCATGTCATTTGAAGTATAATTTATTTATTTCTAACAGAAGCAAAAAAACAAAACAAAAAAACAAAAAAAAATGTTTTGCAAAGCACAAATATGTTCAGACATTACTGTGCTATTTTGTATACTATATACTATGTATACTATATATTGCTTTACTGTCAGCAAAAAGAAAAAACAATAAGTAAATTATAATTCTAAATTCTCATAGAATTATGTGAACAATAAAGACTAAGCATTGTGAATAGAAGATTAAGGCTGCATCAGTTTGTTGGAAATGTCTGATATCATTTACTACCTGGGCAATGAGCAGCATGACAACTAGTTAGAAAGCATGATTCATTTGCTAAGGTTTATCAAATACGCTTCATGGGCAAATGGAGGAGATAATTGAGATAGATGTACAGTTGATGAGAGGCATTCTGGTCATAACACAATGTACCTTCTAGGTTGAAATACTTAATGCCATTTGGCAAGCTATGCCGTTTCAGAAAAGAAAACATAATGAAGTTAGATATAAATGCAACCTGCTGGCAAGAAGTGTGTTATTTGGGAAAACCACAGAGTACAAAATTCAAATACATTTCACAAAGGAATACATCTGAATCCAAACATTAATGCTTAAACTGAATGTTCGTGGGAGCGAGTAGGAGAAAAAAGGAGCATATGGCAACAGGAATTTGAAATGTGCCAAGGGTATATTGAGTAAATAAGGCAGAAACAACTAGGCAGCTGGTTAGAGAATATTATTTTTAATGTGATATAGATCTAATACTATTTAGGTAGTTAATGGAACATATATCAAAATTAATTCATATTACCACATTTATCAATTTTCTAAGTAAATATGAAGTACGGATTAAACTGTTATCTATAGGGGTTACTGTTATTATTTGACACAACTGATAATAATTTAATGTCGCTAGAAGTAAGTTTTTGCACGCGCCGAGTTGCGGTCCTATTATGGGGTAGATTTAACAAGTGCTGGGCGGACATGATTTGCTGTGAAATGCTTGTGCAACCACCGCCCCATGCACATTTGCCTAAAAGGTGGCGGACAATTTAAGGAGCTGCGGTCTTATGACCGCTGCTTCTTAACTTACATTTCCGGAGAGCCGGAAACTTTGGGGGTAGAAAGCAGGATCCGCTGCTTGTTAAATCTACCCCTATGAGTTGAAAGTAAGCTTGCAGCTCCAAACTAGAAGCCCGATGGGTATTAATAGAGAATGTGACATTGATTATTTTATCAATGACACATAGTGCGATTAATAGTCATTTTCTCACAATGTAAGCACATATAACATTCCAATGTTATTTATTACTTTTGGTCTTCTTCTTATTATTTTTTAAGGTATTAAACATATAATGTTGGTTTTTTTTAATTGCAAGTGTTTTTGTAAGGAAACAAATTTAGTTGATCACTCTTATACATGTTTCCTTGTTTTAAATATATTTGCAATTATATCTTTTCACTTAAGGATGTCTACTCTTTAACTCAGCACATCCTTTTTTTAATATAATATGTACCAAGGTTTACAATAATGTTTTTTATCTTATTTCTTTTTTCACACCTTTTTCTTATGTTGTTTTTTACCTTGACTTCTCAGACCTAGTTGTCAGGTTATGTTTAATGTTTGTAATATCATGTTCTATATTTAATTATAAGACCCACAAACCAGAGTGTCCATATATATACATTTGAATTGTATAACGTTCCCCTTGATTTCTGTTTGTACATATATGTTTGTGGTTGCTATAGTATTAACATGCACTGTTTTAGATCTGGTCCAGTCTGGTCCGGATTACATTGGGTTAGCTCCCACTCTTAATTCATTGCTTACATGTGTATTTATAGCATCCTAGTCTTACCTGTACTGTGTCTATGAGTAAGCGCCTGTAGGGGGCGCGAAACGCGTCAGCCAGTCTCCTGTGTGTCACCCTTACCTGTTGTGAGTTACCTTCATGTTGGTCTCCTGTATTTTGGATTAGTATTTACCTTATTTATCTTCAAATAAAAATTGGGACTTTTTATATGCAACATTACCTGGCTTGCAGTGTCTGTCATTTCTTTTCCTGTACTACATTGGTGTTGGATTTGGCACATCCCGACTACGGCACTCCTAGGGCAGCCCAAGCGGCCTTGCGGCTTCACAGCACACTTCCGGTTGGACGGATCGAGGAAGCGTTTGTGCTAGAGCAGTAGGATTCTACACATTTTTGCTCCATAAACTAACCATAACCCTAACCCTAATAACCCCTAACCCTAAACCCTAACCCGACGAGCTCTGAGGATGCGGTAATTATTCTAGTGTAAATTGCGTTTGCGCAACTCGTTATACCAGCGGTAGACCAGACAAGCGCAAACACCAGCAATAACTCCCTTATCGCTCGCATGCAAATGTTTGAACTCCTCTCATAGGGGTCCATTTATCAAGCTCCATAACCCTGTACACCTGTTCTGAGCAGGCGGACAGGAATCGCCAGAATTCAACCCGATCGAGTACAATTGGATTGATTGACACCTCCCTGCTGGCGGCCCATTGGCTGCGAGTCTGCAGGGGGTGGCGTTGCACCAGCAGCTGTTGTGAGCTGCTGGTGCAATGCTGAATAGTAATATGGAGAGCGTATTGCTCTCCGCATTCAGCGAGGTCTTGCGGACCTGATCCGCACTGTCGGATCAGGTCCGCAAGACCTTTGATAAATTGGCCCCATAGTCTGTCCCAAAGCTGTTCAAAAGAGGCTGAAATGTTTTCAAGCTGTCAAGACTCTTGAATTATAAAAAGTCAACAAATCATGAAAAAAATGAAAAACATTTTTTTGTTGTTGCTTGCAATAATGTTGTTACATTTTCTAAATGCAATGTGTTGGTGAAAAAAAAGATGAAGAAAAAGAAAAAAATAGAAAAACAGGCTAAAAATTGTTTTTTAATGGATTGAAATGGCCTCAGATTTAAAACCCTATTGAAAACATATGCAAATCGCATTGCATAGTTCTACTAATGGATTTTAATAGACTCATTTTAGATTCTTTATTATGAATCAGGGGAAAAAGGTTTCAAGCATGAGTATTTAGTTGTAAAGCCCCTCAACCTACCAATTGTTAATCATCTCAGATAAATCAGTTTGGGTCTGGGATAATTTAAATCTGCCACCTCAGGAATAAGAAACACTGAATTCAAGGCTCCTTTCTTTCATGTAATTAGCAAGAGTCCATGAGCTAATGACGTATGGGATATACATTCCTACCAGGAGGGGCAAAGTTTCCCAAACCTCAGAATGCCTATAAATACACCCCTCACCACACCCACAAATCAGTTTTACAAACTTTGCCTCCCGTGGAGGTGGTGAAGTAAGTTTGTGCTAGATTCTACGTTGATATGCGCTCTGCAACAGGTTGGAGCCCGGTTTTCCTCTCAGCGTGCAGTGAATGTCAGAGTGATGTGAAGAGAGTATTGCCTATTTGAATTCAATGATCTCCTTCTACGGGGTCTATTTCATAGGTTCTCTGTTATTGGTCGTAGAGATTCATCTCTTACCTCCCTTTTCAGATCGACGATATACTCTTATATATACCATTACCTCTACTGATTCTCGTTTCAGTACTGGTTTGGCTTTCTACTACATGTAGATGAGTGTCCTGGGGTAAGTAAGTCTTATTTTCTGTGACACTCTAAGCTATGGTTGGGCACTTTTTTATAAAGTTCTAAATATATGTGTTTAAACATTTATTTGCCTTGATTCAGGATGTTCAACGTTCCTTATTTCAGACAGTCAGTTTCATATTTGGGATAATGCATATGAATAAATTATTTTTTCTTACCATAAAATTTGACTTTTTTCCTGTGGGCTGTTAGGCTCGCGGGGGCTGAAAATGCTTCATTTTATTGCGTCATTCTTGGCGCGGACTTTCTTGGCGCAAAAATTTTCTTGTCATTTCCGGCGTCATACGTGTCGCCGGAAGTTGCGTCATTTTTTTGACGTTTTTTGTGCCAAAAAATGTCGGCGTTACCGGATGTGGCAACGTTTTTGGCGCCAAAAGCATTTAGGCGCCAAATAATGTGGGCGGCTTTTTTGGCGCTAAAAAATTCGAGCGTCATTGTTGTCTCCACAATTTTTAAGTCTCATTATTTATTGCTTCTGGTTGCTAGAAGCTTGTTCATTGGCATTTTTTTCCCATTCCTGAAACTGTCATTTAAGGAATTTGATCTTTTTTGCTTTATATGTTGTTTTTTCTATTACATATTGCAAGATGTCTCAGATTGACCCTGAATCAGAAGCCACTTCTGGAAAAACGCTTAACTGAGTTTCAGTTCTACCAAAGCTAAGTTCATTTATTTTAAATGTTATAAATGTTTATCTTTAGCTATGGTTTGTAATAAGTTATTATGATATACTTTTACATGCAGAATCCATTAGTGTTTATGCTTTATATTTTTCCATTCTTACATCTTATGTACAAGAAATATTTTAGAAGATTTATAAGAAATATTTTTCTGATTCTATTTTAAAGGCTTTGGGCTCCATGTATTAAGCCGTCAATTCATCCGGCTAAACTCGCCGTTACTCGCCGCGGGCAAAATGGTGTCCGCTGTTGCTATGTACTAATAATCCCACAATAAATAGACACGTCTAGCCCGCCGTGAGCAGTGGCGGAATATTGATAAATTTGACGCCTCGCTCACCGCGACTAAGCTGATGTACTTAACTTTCAGTTGAATTGTCTGGCCAATTGTTAACACGTGACATGTAAGGTGTCATGAACGTCATAGTAGTCGCGGGAATAGAATTTTGCTCCTATAAATGTACAACTTTTCTAAACAACTTTATTATTGTTCCAAAATTTTTGGAGAGTAATTACAGAGCGCTCTTTTTTGTGATCTTTATTTACAAATTCGATATGGCTTCATCTGGATCTGAAACCGCTTCAAAATCCAAGAATCCTCACTTTTCTCATCAGCAAAACGTCGTTTTGATTGACATGATTATTGACTCTTATGATTATTTGTTTGGATGTCATGTCAAACAGACAAATTTTTCTAGGAGGAAGCAGATCTGGCAAAGGATCAGCGACGCTGTTAGTGCCCAGGGTCCAGGAAAAAAGGATGTCGATCAGCTGAAGAAGCGTTACAACAACATTAAACGATATTACTGCCTTTAATATATGTCTAGACTGGCGTCTAGAGTGACTTTCCTATTGTTTTGTACCTTGCCTGCCACCTAAAAGGTGGCGAGGCAAAAATAACGAGGTGGGGGCGGAGATTGACGCGAGCGGACAAATAGATTTTTTAGTACATTCGTTTTTGGCGAGTTGGTGGTCAAATGTGTCTAATTACAGTAAAAAATGGAGAGGTAGCGAGGTTTGGCGGATAAGTACGCTCGCAATTTTAAAGATGCGAGTTTTAACATAATTGACTGCTTTGTACATATCAGTTTGCGAGTTTTGACGCGAGATTTGTTGCGGGTAGCTCGCTGACTGCTTAGTACATGGAGCCCTTTGTCTGACTTCGTGCCTTCTAATAAAATTTTTAAGTCTTTTTCACTTCTTTTTTAAATATTGAAGTTTCAAATGACCAACAACGTACTGATTTATCCTTCTCTGATGATGTTTTTTCTCTTTCAGAAATTTTCTTCATCAGATATTGACACTAACAAATCTATTTTTTTATTATTTTTCTATTATTAAAGTACATTTGTTCTTTGTTGAAAGGTGTTGATTATTTTGGATATTAAGGTAACTAGTTCTTTAAGACTAGCTGACACTATTTCTGCCTATTTATTTCTTCTGTGTTTTCAGAGGTTTTCTTTCCAATTCCCCATTCTAGGGAATGGAATAGGCTGAGGATTTTCTTTTATTCCTTCTTCAAAGGTTTTAAACTATATTCTTTGCCAGCAGTTAAATTCAATTTGGAGGGTTCTCCAATTTATTGGGGCTATCTCTACTTCTACTAATTATGCTATTGTTTCTATAGCAAAATAGTATTTATTTTCCTTTAGATAGTTGTATCTTATTTATGGAAAATTATTTAGTTTCAGATACTTTTCTTGGTCCTGTGATTTATTTGGATATTGCAATTGCTTCATTTTTTCTGTTTACTTTAAGATCAAGTATCAGATTATGATTTATTTTAGCATTTTTAAGGGACAACATTTACTAGACTAGGTGTTGTTGCATTTGTCTTGTTGTTTTGCATTTATTGATTATGCAAGTTCACTGTATTGACTGGTCCTTTAAACTGGACTATCATGCTAATAATTTCATTTGTGTCTTCATTTTATTGAATATTTTCGCAAATGAGGGTTAATCTATGTCTTTAGCTATTTTAGCTAGAAGAATTTTGTGATTTATTTAAAAAAAAAAATCCATATTTCTTTTGTTCTAAGATAATCAATTATTTGTTTTATAATTGGATTCAATTCTTAACTGTTACTCTGGGCTTCAAGATTGAGTTCTAAGACTAAAACTTTAAGCTTATACTAGTTTGGTTGTTCTTATTAAGGATGAATTCCTGAGTTCTTTCCCAAGTAATATGTTTTTAATTGGGGTTCAAAATCAGCTCCCTAATATTGCGATGTACGTGCCGTATTCCAGCTTGGCTGGTAAGGGGCAGGTTAAGACTTCTTTGAAATTTATTTGGTTCTATTTTGTCCAAATTTCTTTGATTTTATTCCAGTAAGGCTAACACTTTCTTTAAGTGTGTTTCTGTCCTATATATTTTGGATACTGTTGAAGCATGGCTGGGCACCCATGGGGTTCAAGCGCTGCTCAGACCTGGAATCTTCTGGGGTATTTCTTCCAGTTCCTTTTTTAGGAACCGGGTTTGGAGTTTTATTCAAACTATTTTGCCTTTTTATGGTCATTGATAGCATTATTTGTTTTCCTTAGATACAATAAATGCATATTTTCATTTTTCTGTTTTCATTCAGATTATTTTCTGAGGATGCGGAATCTCATATGATTCATTTGCTCTTCAGGACATAGTTAGAGGATCTTTTTTTCGAAAGCTCTTGATTCCTCAAACAAGGGTCACCTTTTTTAGGTTTCCAGATAGTTTGTGTCACTGTCTTTGTCTCTATCAGACAAGGGATAATTCTATTGGGTTCCGTCTGTCGGTACCTTTAGTCTCTATTATTTCCTTCAGTTGCTATATATGCACATAAGTTTTAGGTCTTATGGCCACAGCATTGGATTCAATTCCCTTTGCTCATTTTCACTAGAAAGAACCTTTCCAGTCTTTTATGAGTGTTGTTTCTTCTAGAACATGGTTGGAGGATCAATTTACCAAAAAGTTCCTTGATTCCTCAGACAAGGGTAACCTTTTTAGGTTTCCTGATAGATGCAGTGTCCTTAACTCTGTCTCTGACAGACAAGAGACGTCTGAAATTGGTTTCAGCTTGCTGAAACCTTCAGTCTCAATCTTTCCCTTCGGTAGCCTTATGCATGGAAATTCTAGGTCTTATGACTGCTGCATTGGACGCGGTCCCCTTTGCTCGTTTTCACATGCGACTTTTTTAGCTCTGTATGCTGAACCAGTGGTGCAGTGATTATACAAAGATATCTCAATTAATATCTTTGAAACCGATTGTACGACACTCTCTGACGTGGTGGACAGACCACCATCGTTTAGTTCAGGGGGCTTCTTTTTGTTCTTCCAACCTGGACTGTGATTTCAACAGATGCAAGTCTGACAGGTTGGGGAGCTGTTTGGGGGTCTCTGACAGCACAAGGGTTTGGGAATCTCAGGAGGTGAGATTACCAATCAATATTTTGGAACTCCGTGCAATTTTCAGAGCTCTTCAGTCATGGCCAATTCTAAAGAGAGAGTTGTTCATTTGTTTTCAGACGGAAAATGTCACAACTGTGTCATATGTCAATCATCAAGGAGGGACTCACAGTCCTCTGGCTATGAAAGGAGTATCTCGAATTCTGGTATGGACAGAATCCAGCTCCTGTCTAATTTCTGCGGTTCATATCCCAGGTATAGACAATTGGGAAGCGGATTATCTCAGTCGCCAAACGTTACATCCGGGCGAATGGTCTCTTCACCCAGAGGTATTTCTTCAGATTGTTCAAATGTGGGGACTTCCAGAAATAGATCTGATGGCTTCTCATCTAAACAAGAAGCTTCCCAGGTATCTGTCCAGATCCAGGGATACTCAGGCGGAGGCAGTGGATGCATTGTCACTTCCTTGGAAGTATCATCCTGCCTATATCTTTCCGCCTCTAGTTCTTCTTCCAAGAGTAATTTCCAAGATTCTAAAGGAGTGCTCGTTTGTTCTGCTGATGGCTCCAGCATGGCCTCACAGGTTTTGGTATGCGGATCTTGTCCGGATGGCCACTTGCCAACCGTGGACTCTTCCGTTAAGACCAGACCTTCTATCACAAGGTCCTTTTTTCCATCAGGATCTCAAATCCTTAAATTTGAAGGTATGGAGATTGAACGCTTCATTCTCAGTCATAGAGGTTTCTCTGACTCTCTGATTAATACTATGTTACAGGCTCGTAAATCTGTATCTAGGAAGATATATTATCGAGTCTGGAAGATTTACATTTCTTGGTGTTTTTCTCATCATTTTTCTTTTTTTACAATTTTACAGTTTCTTCAGGATGGTTTGGATAAAGGTTTGTCTGCAAGTTCCTTGAAAGGACAAATCTCTGCTCTTTCTGTTCTTTTTCACAGAAAGATTGCTAGTCTTCCTGATATTCATTGTTTTGTACAAGCTTTGGTTCGTATAAAACCTGTTATTAAGTCAATTTCTCCTCCTTGAAGTTTGAATTTGGTTTTGGGGGCTCTTCAAGCTCCTCCGTTTGAACCTATGCATTCGCTGGACATTAAATTACTTTCTTGGAAAGTTTTGTTTCTTTTGGCCATCTCTTCTGCTAGAAGAGTTTCTGAATTATCTGCTCTTTCTTGTGAGTCTCCTTTTCTGATTTTTCATCAGGATAAGGCGGTGTTGCAAACTTCTTTTAATATTTACCTAAGGTTGCGAATTCTAACAACATTAGTAGAGAAATTGTGGTTCCTTCATTGTGTCCTAAATCCTAAGAATTCTAAGGAAAGATCGTTGCATTCTTTGGATGTAGTTAGAGCTTTGAAATATTATGTTGAAGCTACTAAAAATTTCCGAAAGACTTCTAGTCTATTTGTTAACTTTTCCGGTTCTAGGAAAGGTCAGAAGGCCTCTGCCATTTCTTTGGCGTCTTGGTTAAAGTCTTTGATTCATCATGCTTATATCGAGTTGGGTAAAACTCCGCCTCAAAGGATTACAGCTCATTCTACTAGGTCAGTTCTACTTCCTGGGCGTTTAGGAATGAAGCTTCGGGTTGATCAGATTTGCAAAGCAGCAACTTGGTCTTTGCATACTTTTACTAAATTCTACCATTTTTGATGTGTTTTCTTCTTCTGAAGCAGTTTTTGGTAGAAAAGTACTTCAGGCAGCTGTTTCAGTTTGATTCTTTTTTTCATTATAAGATTTAAACTTTATTTTGGGTGTGGATTATTTTCAGCGGAATTGGCTGTCTTTATTTTATCCCTCCCGCTCTAGTGACTCTAGCGTGGAAGATCCACATCTTGGGTATTCATTATCCCATACGTCACTAGCTCATGGACTCTTTCTAATTACATGAAAGAAAACATAATTTATGTAAGAACTTACCTGATAAATTCTTTTCTTTCATATTAGCAAGAGTCCATGAGGCCCACCCTTTTTTGAGGTGGTTATGATTTTTTTGTATAAAGCACAATTATTCCAATTCCTTATTTTTTATGCTTTCGCACTTTTGTCTTATCACCCCACTTCTTGGCTATGCGTTAAACTGATTTGTGGGTGTGGTGAGGGGTGTATTTATAGGCATTTTGAGGTTTGGGAAACTTTGCCCCTCCTGGTAGGAATGTATATCCCATACGTCACTAGCTCATGGACTCTTGCTAATATGAAAGATGAATTCATGATTCAGGTAGAGAATACAATTTTAAATAACTTTCCAAATTACTTCTATTATCTAATTTGCTTCATTCTTTAGATATCCTTTGTTGAATAAATAGCAATGCACATGGGTGAGCCAATCACACAAGGCATCTATGTGCATCTACCAATCAGCAGCTACTGAGCATATATAGATATGCTTTTCAGCAAAGCATATTAAGAGAATGAAGCAAATTAGATAATAGAAGTAAATTTGAAAGTTGTTTAAAATTGCTTGCTCTTTCTAAATCACGAAAGAAAAAAAATAGGGTTTTATGTCCCTTTAAAGGGACATGAAACCCAATTTTTTTTCTTTCATGATTCAGACAAATCATGCAATTTTAAATAACGTTCCAATTTATTTCTATTATCTAATTTTTTGTTCTCATTTTATTCTTTGTTGAAAAGTATACCTTGGTAGGCTTAGAAGCTGCTGATTGGTGGCTGCACTGCAATGTATGCTTCTTGTCATTGGCTTTCAACTATTTCCCAGTAGTGCATTACTGCTACTTCATCAAAGGCTACAAAGAAAATAAAGCAAACTAGATAATAGAAGTAAATTGGAAAGTTGTTTAAAATTGCACAATCTATCTGAATCATGAAAGAAAACTGTTGAATTTCATGTTCCTTTAACTTATGTTTACAGGCTTTGATGAGCGAGTCTGCACTTCCAGAGTTCAGAAATTCATTTTGCAGCTTCATAAATGGAGCCAAATACTGCCTCTTTCTCTCTACTAATATTATATCCCTGTCCTAGAAGCATGGGTTCTTCCTGTGCCATCCTAGTTAGCACATACAGGAAAGAAATGGCAGTGGGAAGTAATTGAAGTAAATAATCATAGCTTTTAGAAGTTATATGTAAGCTGTAATTAAAGCAGGTTGCAAAATAGTGCAGTACATTTAATGTAACCAGTGCAAACCATCTATAGAAAAGGCAAATAGGATGTTATTATTAAACAACAAATAAATATTAAATACATGTAATAAAGTAATAACAAGTGTAAATCTTTACTTTAGTGTTTACCTATAAGCAATAACAATTAAACTAACCACCAAACGCTCATATTATGTTGCTGTTGATGTCCTTTCAGGACAAGAAGGGTATTGTAAAAATCATAAACATAACATACTACTGGAGTGCAAAAAGAAGGCAGGGTCTCCAGCACTTAAAACACTTTATTTTGCACAGACAGCGACATTTCGGGGTCACAGCCCCTTATGCATGCTTGGTAATTAGACATAGGCCTATTGAATCTTTAAATACCTGAAATTTGGCGCCTTCTCCACTCTGGCTGGGAGAAGTGCTCCCTCTACTGGCCAATGTTATACATGCACCAACATTCCTAAATGCATTGGTGTCATACTGTCAAATTTATGTACCCACCACATCTCTCTTTGTTTTAATAAACGTTCCCTATCGATACCTCTTCTATTATGGGGGATGTGGTCAATGACCTGCCACCTAAGTTGGCTTATGTTATGTCCTTTTTCTAAACAATGATTGGGCAATGGATCCTCTTTATTTTTACACCTGATGTTGGACCTATGTTGGCTTATGCGGTCTCTCACCTTACGGGTGGTCTCCCCTATATAGATAAAGGAACAAGGACATTTTATAAGGTACACAACATGGGTAGTTTCACATGCATAATATCCCTTGATTGCAAACTTTTTCCCACTATGTGGATGATGGAAAAATGCTCTTTTTATTACTGCATAACAACTCATGCAACTCAAGCAAGGGAAAGTGCCCATGTTCTTTTTACTCAAATGAAGTTGTCTACTCTGAATGCTAGTACCTACATCTGTGTGTACCAGGTGATCTCTTAGGCTTTTGACCCTTTTGTGTGCCATTAAGGGTGGTTCCTGTAGTTGTGCAATATTAGTATTACACTCTTTGAGTATATGCCAGTTTTTACGTATCAAACTGGATATCTTATTACTTAGTGGACTGTACTGACTAACGAACACTAGTCTATTGTCCTTGGGAGTTTTGTCCCTAATGTCACCTAAAGTCTCCATGGTATGTTCCAAAAGTTTTCTAGGATATCCTCTGTCACTAAACTTTTTAGACATCTCTCTGAACCTCACCTTACGTGTCTCCTCATTATCCACAATCCTACTAACTCTTAGTAATTGACTCCTAGGTAGGGAGTTCACTAGAGGCCTAGGGTGAAAACTATTTTATTTTAATATGCTGTTTTTATCAGTCTCCTTTCTATATAGGTCAAATTCAAGAAAGTGTCCTTTTTTAAGAACTAGTGTGTCCAGGAAAGGTATGCTCTCTTCACTGAAATTCAATGTGAAGGAAAGGTCCCACACTTCCGAATTGAGCTCACTTACAAACTGTACAAGGGACTCTACGCTGCCCCACCATACGCCAAAAATATCGTCTATATATCTCCACCATATGGCTCCAAATTGTTTGAATAAATCAATATTATAGACGACACTCTCCTCAAATTCACACATGAAGAGGTTGGCGTATGATGGAGCAATGTTGGAGCCCATCGCAGTACCCTTAACCTGGACATACCAGTTGTCCTGAAAGATGAAGTAGTTCCAATAAAGAATAACACTCAGAAAATCCTCAACAAATTTCACCTGACCTTGATTATACCTCCTGTTCACCATCAATGTTTTTCTTATTATGGATATACCCATTTCATGTTTGATAGACGTGTACAAACTTCGTACATCCATGGTGAACAGGAGGAATTTTTCATTTGGAAACTCCAAGTCTCTTGCCTTGCACAGAAAACTGTTAGTATCTTTAATTTAGCTGGACATCCCCGTAACCTCCGGCTGTAAAATACTATCCAGGAACTTAGAGATATTAGTAAGCACTGACTCCACCGAGGAGACTATGGGTCTCCCAGAGGGTCTCTGTTTATCCTTATGGACTTTGGGGACCGTATAAAATACTGGTTTCCTTGGATTGGTCACACATAGATACTCAGACAATTTTTTGTCTATGATTCCCTGATTTAATGCCCTCTGTACAATAGCGGTCACCTCCTTTTGTATGTTAACTAGAGGATTCCCCTGTAATAGCCTATATGTGTTAGTATCACTCAACTGGGAAAGGGCTTCATTGACATCATATTTTTTGTCAAGCAGAACCATAGCTCCGCCTTTATCGGCCCCCTTAAAAATTATGTTTTTGTTCATTCTCAAGGAATTTAACACATCACTTTTACCCTTAGTAAAATTAGTTAAAGTTACACCCTCATTCTTTTGCCACATCAAGGTATGCTTTTTATTTTTATATTCATCTTGTAACTTTCTCACACCATGTTGCATCACATTAATAAATGTATTTACACTGTTATTATTTACATTGGGGTTGAAGGCACTTTTCTTGCTAAGGCTCATATTCTTTAAAGGCCATTCAGGGGTCTGGACATTGCTGTCTATCATATAACGTTCATTACTGAACCAAACTTTCAATTTGATGTTACGATAAAGTCTTTGTAGATCTTTTTCCAACTCGAAGAAGTCCGTATCATAGAAAGGACAGAATGAAAGTCACTTATTGAGCAATGTTAACTCTTTATCATTTAGCGCATATTCAGATGTATTTATAACAATATCATTGTCCCCCTCAACAGATGTAAGGCATGGGGTGCTGCTGTCAGAGATAGAAATGAAATTGCTTATTTTTTTGTCTTCTAAAATAAACTAGTTACAAGACATATAATTACATCAATTCATAGAAACAAATTTACTTAAAAAATTCATAGAAATCCTTAAAAACATATATTCTAGCTTTGATATATGTTTTTAAGGATTTCTATGATTTTTTTAAGAAAATTTGTTTCGATGAATCAATGTAATTATATGTCTTGTAACTAGTTTATTTTAGATACAATGTATTTAGGAATGTTGGTGCATGTATAACATTGGCCAGTAGAGGAAGCACTTCTCCCAGCCAGAGTGGAGAAGGCGCCAAATTTCAGGTATTTAAAGATTCAATAGGCCTATGTCTAATTACTAAGCATGAATAAGGGTCTGTAACCCCGAAACGTCGCTGTCTGTGCAAAATAAAGTGTTTTAAGTGCTGGAGACCCTGCCTTGTTTTTGTACTATTGTCTCAGGGCTTGGCAGCACTCTGAGGTCTATCGTGCACTTTCTTCAAATGTGTGCTGTTCCCATTGTTTCATATTGTATCCATTTGGCTGCTGGGATATCGAGCATACAGGGATTGACATGCTTTCTGAAAGCAGTGAGATACAGAAAACCGATGGTAGCATCATGTTTGCATACACTGATGTGGATGCAGCTAGAATAATAGCATTGATGAAAGGCTCCAGGGAATATTTGAGAGCAGCACCTGGGGAGACTGGAGGCAAGGAGTATGAAGCCATGAAACTTAAACAGATGAAGTGGGAGTTACATGCCAACACATTGGCAGAGTACTATCTTGTGAAGAGGATCCCCAGAGCTTGCGTATGAACACCCGCCCTACGCTACTCAGCAATAATAAAACCTATTGTGACAAGTTTGAAGCGATCCTAAATAAGTGTTCATATGATCTGATCGTATGGACAGTGGAGTGTCTGCAGATAGAGATGGAAACACAAGAGGCGAAGATCCAGAAATGTAAAGATGAACTACAGACCTGCTTGTCCGAAGATGAATTTGCTGACATGGAACAGAAGATTGCTTCTAAATTTGCAGCTGAACAAAAAGCTATTAAGGAAGTAAAAAGGTCCAAATTCATGCAGGATGAAGAAGATTACCGGTTGGGTAAAGTATACCGCTGGCGTTCCGGTAACCATAACAACCGCAGAACAGTAGGACCCAGAGGCAGACATAGGTACAAGCCGGCAAGGAGAGAATGTCATGATGACGCGACCGGCGCTTCCAATACATCAGATGGATCATCACAAGGTTCCTCCCCTTTAGGATCGAGCAGCAGCGAAGACAACGCAGGATCCACCGGGGGAGCAGGAAACACCACCGAAGCTGGGGGAAACATGATCCGCAGATCGGAACGGAAGAGGACAAAAAAGTAAGCGATTTCATTTCTATCTCTGACAGCAGCACCCCATGCCTTACATCTGTTGAGGGGGACAATGATATCGTTATAAATACATCTGAATATGCGTTAAATGATAAAGAGTTAACATTGCTCAATAAGGGACTTTCATTCTGTACTTTCTATGATACGGACTTCTTCGAGTTGGAAAAAGATCTACAAAGACTTTATCGTAACATCAAATTGAAAGTTTGGTTCAGTAATGAACGTTATATAATTGACAGCAATGTCCAGACCCCTGAATGGTCTTTAAAGAATCTGGGCCTTAGCAAGAAAAGTGCCTTCAACCCCAATGTAAATAATAACAGTGTAAATACATTTATTAATGTGATGCAACATGGGGTGAGAAAGTTACGAGATGAAAATAAAAATAAAAAGCATACCTTGACATGGCAAAAGAATGAGCGTGTAACTAATTTTGCTAAGGGTGAAAGTGATGTGTTAAATTCCTTGAGAAAGAACAAAAATATCATTTTTAAGGGAGCCGATAATGGCGGAGCTATGGTTCCGCTTGACAAAAAATATTATTTCAATGAAGCCCTTTCCCAGTTGAGTGATACTAACACATATAGGCTATTACAGGGGAATCCTCTAGTTAACATACAAAAGGAGGTGACCGCTATTGTACAGAGGGCATTAAATCAGGGAATCATAGACAAAAAATTGTCTGAGTATCTATGTGTGACCAATCCAAGGACACCAGTATTTTATACGGTCCCCAAAGTCCATAAAGATAAACAGAGACCCCCTGGGAGACCCATAGTCTCCTCGGTGGAGTCAGTGTTTACTAATATCTCTAAGTTCCTGGATAGTATTTTACAGCCGGAGGTTACGGGGATGTCCAGCTACATTAAAGATACTAACAGTTTTCTGTGCAAGGCAAGAGACTTGGAGTTTCCAAGAGAAAAATTCCTCCTGCTAAACATGGATGTACGAAGTTTGTACACGTCTATCAAACATGAAACGGGTATATCCATAATAAGAAAAACATTGATGGTGAACAGGAGGTATAATGAAGGTCAGGTGAAATTTGTTGAGGATTTACTGAGTGTTATTTTTTATTGGAACTATTTCATCTCTCAGGACAACTGATATGTCCAGGTTAAGGGTACTGCAATGGGCTCCAACATTGCCCCATCATACGCAACCTCTTCATGTGTGAATTTGAGGAGAGTGTCGTCTATAATAATGATTTATTCAAACAATTTGGAGCCGTATGGTGGAGATATATAGACAATATTTTTGGCGTATGGTGGGGCAGAGTGGAGTCCCTTGTATAGTTTGTAAGTGAGCTCAATTCGGAAGTGAGGGACCTTTCCTTCACATTGAATTTCAGTGAAGAGAGCATACCTTTCCTGGACACACTAGTTCTTAAAAAAGGACACTTTCTTGAATTTGACTGTAAAGGCATTTGAAATATTATTAAATAATATATAGAAGTATATTTGTCTTTATTTGGTAAGTCTGTGGATGTGCACACTGTTTGTAGAACAAAGGATTGTTTCTGGGAGATCTCACAAACTCAATATGCTAAATTATGCAATTGCATAATTTAGCAAGGAACTGAAAATTAACACAGTTTCAGAAACAATTTGTATGATTGCCTGGGAACCAATGTTAAATTACAGCATTATGATACCTAGAACAGGATACAGGCCCATATATGGGTTTCCTCCAAGGGAGATGCCGATCCGTCTGAAGAGATGTGAAAAATGCAATCATTTTTCAAAAGGGACTGGTAATTAGCACAGATTTGTTTGAGTGGCTCATGCTGTGTGGTTACTAATTCTGGAATATACAAGATGTGGTGAATAAGAGACATTGTGTCTAGGGGAGGACAGCATACAGTGAAGGCACATGGCTTACATTATGATTTCAATGCAACTGTACTTAGATTTTAAATAAAAATAAATACATTTTTGCAAAGGGAACAACACTAGTTTCATATGTGTTTGGAATAATTCAAATAACCCAGATAGGTATATATATATATGGAACTGAGACATTTTATATTAAATGAATGATTGCTATGTTGAGTAATGACTACATCAAATACATATGAATGCTTGGATCATTTCTAATAATTATTTCTATTTTTATTGCAGACAACCATTGGTCATGGGCATCAATCTATACACTTAGAAAGAGATGGAATGCCTGCATGAAATGAAATAAGTCATATCATATGAATGTGCAATAAATGTTTATAAAGTTTTAAATACATCTCTTAAAATATAGTGAGATGAAGATATGGAAGTTACTTTGATGTGATATGACTATGAAATATAAACTTTCTGTAAGGCAAAATGAAATATAAATTATTTTAATATAATGTTAGATGTATTTGATGTTTCATATCAAAATGATCAGAAAATTCATTAAGATATAACTTATCCAAAACAAATATTGTGAATAGTTGTTGCAGTAAATTATGATAAAATGAATAACCATTTCATAGAAATACTGATTTAAGTTGGTTCAAATGTTGCTATGTCTGTTTATAATGCTGCCACCCGGTGTTGCCATACGAGAACTACAACCAAAAGGTTTTTTGGCTGTTAATAAGATACTCCAATTATCCAATGACAAGGGACAAGGCTCCGTGGGCGTTTCCAATTCACCAGTGAGGAGAACCCATATAAAGTGATTGCAAACATAAAGAGAGGGGATTTCTGCTGAGCTAAACTTAAAAACTGGTTCCTGCTGGGCATGAAAAAGACCATTTTACTTTGGCAAAGCTGATCTACCACTTTCTCATTGACTGCAAAATTATAATTTTTTGGAATTCTGAGGTGAAACAATTCCTATTAAGGAATATTGGATATCAACTGCTCTTTACCCTGGTAATGTATTCAAGGTTATTGGCAAGACTATTAGTTAAATTCTAAGTCACTGCAGTTTAAAGTACAGTTAAAAGATTTAAAGAAGCAGTGTGTTTTTCAAGTTAATATTTTATAAGCCTAGGTATTGTTTAAATTTGTATCTGGTAGACTAAGTGATTTATCTATGAAAGTTCTGGTGTTTTAAGCCAATATTGTATTAGGATAAATTGCAGTTAAATAGCAGAATATATATATATATATATATATATATATATATATATATATATATATATATATATATATATATATATATTATCATATTATCCTATTGTTTATAAGCACAATTTAGAATTGTATTGCTTGGATGTTAGAGGTTTTTAGTCCCATTGTGTTAAATAAATAAAAGGCTATTTGTAAATAAGGCTGAATTGTGAAGGTGTATTTTTCTGGGTTTTGTAAGAAGGATAGCATATCTTAATAGATGGTTTTAACGCATATAAATTTTGTGTCATATTCTAACATTGCAAATATATTTCAAAAATGTTCATGGATATTAACTAAATAAAAGAATTCAGATATTTATATTAATTGTATGGTCTAGTAGGTGCATGTTGATTAAGGGTTTCTATTTTTAAGGAAAATTATTATTTGTATTGTGTTATAACCCTGCCATAAGCTGATATATTATTTGGATAGCACCACTAAGATTTTCATAAATATACTGACATAATAATTGGAGGCACTTTGCATGAGATTTAATAATATTCATCATTTTTGATATAATATATTTGTAGTAAATAGAAATTATTATAAAAGAGGGAAAAAAAATTCATATTTCGATATTAATATTTTGAAGATATATTTTTTGAAAAGTTGAAATATTAATTTTCATATTTCGAGATTGATATTAATATCTTGAAATATTATTAAAGATTAATTTTGAAAAATTAATAAAAATATGAATTTTTCATATTTCAAAATTAATCAAAAATATTAATTTTTCATATTTTCAAAATTAATCAAAATTATTAATTTTTCATATTTCGGAATATTATTTTTCACATTTCAAAA
Source organism: Bombina bombina (assembly GCF_027579735.1). Lineage (NCBI taxonomy): Eukaryota > Metazoa > Chordata > Amphibia > Anura > Bombinatoridae > Bombina > Bombina bombina. The sequence goes on along the minus strand of NC_069502.1, from coordinate 324,523,760 downwards.
TTAATAATATATATTTTTTTGAAATATAAAATTTTTCTCTCTTTTTATTGGCAAAAATTGTATTAGCGTTTTAGTTTAACTGAATACTAACCCAATATAATAATGTCTGTAGCCAGGAGCGACTCATTTAATTCTATACATAGCGATGAAATTGGTCCCATTACCATACCTATTACTAAAGGTCAGGTCTTTAAGAAAGATATCTTAAGTTACATTAAAGGGAAGTTAAATATTGCTGGTAAATTAAATGATTTTGTGGATATGCTTGAAACTAGAGCTAAAAATAATACCGTTAATAATAATATGTGGAATGAAGAGAATTAATTCTTCCAGGAATTATTAATGATTAATCAATGCAAAACTCCCAAAAAGTGAGAGGAACTAATACTAAAATCTTGGCCCCTCTTAATATGCATGATTGACGAAATGTTGTTTTGTGTCACAGACAAACGATTGCAAATACAGGAGCTAGAATTAGTATTCGTTCCTCACGCAGATGCAAAGAGGATTTAAAAATAGCCAAAAATAAAATGGATGAATTTGCCCAAAACCTAACCGCCTTAGATAAGCATAACACAGACTTACTCGCACAGATACAAGATTTAAATAAACAGCTTGCGCAAAGCCAGAAGAAATTAAGCGATTTAAAAAGGTCATATCACCATAATGAAAACCCTTATATTAACAATGAGAATAATACAGATAATGCTAACTCCTTTAGCGAACGCGTCAGGGACGAGGTACAAAAATATATAGAACAATATAGACAAATGACCCCTAATGGGTCAGAAATAGATTTCCCAAATAGGCAGTCACCTCATGATATAAATCCAGAGGACTGCTGTAGCGCAGCTGGCGCGAGAGGGAAACTCTAACAGAGAAGCCCAAAGTAAGTCTGATAAAGTCTATGATTCCCATAAAATAATCACCGTACAACGCGCAGTACCTATATTCTCCAATAAGGGAACAACATCTGTAATTGATCATTTACAGGCTTTTGAAAATGCGTTAGCTATAATGAATGTTACAAATGAGAATTGAAAATTGAATTTCTGCCCTGGCTATTTGACAGTAAGCATCACAAATTCTTTGCTTCACTAAAGGATATGAATATTCATTCCTGGAATGGGATAAAACAACAATGCAGAAAAGAATTCAGACAATATCGCACTAAAACTGCAGCGAAAATAGCGGTATATGGTTTAAAGCAGTGATTTTTAACCTTTTTTTTGCCGTGGCACACTTTTTTACATTAAAAAATCCTGTGGCACACCACCATCCCAAAATTTTAAAAAAATCACACATTGTAGCCTAATACAACATATATATATATACACATACACACAAACACACACATACTGTATGTATTGTGCTGTTATGTCATGCCTCCTACAAACTACCCCTGCACTGGGAGTAAAAAACAAGCAAAGTTTAAAAAATATATCACACTGTTGTCAGTCTGCCATGGCACACCTGAGGATCTCTCATGGCACACTAGTGTGCCACGGCACACTGGTTGAAAAACACTGGTTTAAAGTGATGGTTTAAAGTGTTGTGCGAATCAGAGTCCAATCGAATTCCTTTCTGTATTGAAAAATGCGTACAGTATGGCTGAAGATAATCCCAAATTTGATGGCTCAGAATTTGTAAATTTATCTTTTGAAGCACTGCCTACACCCATCAAAATCAACTTAGCTAGAGATTTTGATGAGGACTGCTCATTGGAATGGCTGATCAAAGAGAGTACAAAGTTATACTCTATTCAGCAGTCCAGTGAGCAGGGGGTTAAAAAGGAGTCAAAACCCAAAATTGTAGCAGAAACTAGGGTGTCACCTAGCCCCCTAAATTTGGAGTCTAAACAGAGAACCTATGCAGAGGTGGCCAGTCAAAACAGGCCATCTCCACAGAGGTCTAACTCTGCCCCCTCCCCTACACAGGTTGAGGCGCAGGGAGACTATAACCAAAGTGGGGGACATAATCAGGTGAATAATTACTCACAAAGAGAATACTCACCAAATAATTGGTATCCGCGCAAGGGTAGATACAATAGACGGCGAATATATTCTCAGGGTAACCAGACACCCCAGGTATATAATGCTCCCCAAAGTACTAATACTGAGCAAACTGAACCCCAGGGGCAACCATGCCAGAATAAAAATAGCGGCCCTGATTCTGAGGGAACCCAATGATCCAGGAATCATTATCATGGGGCACCAGGAGATAGGCCCAGGGGTAGAGGTAACTTGTACAATCAGGTAGATATGCTGTTTACCTAGTTAAATTGGTTGAGCGAACAAATCATTAATATGAGTCAAAATTCTACGGCTCAGCAACCAAACAATACTTTTTTAGGGGTAAAGCCAGTGGTCAGCAGTGGACCACAGGCACAGTCATAAATACTGCAGTATCACCTGAAGGGAAGGGGAGAGATATACAAAATGTAGTAATAAATATCAATGATACTAATCATGTTCTCTCCCCACAGACCGGAAACGGACAATTTAGCTGTGATGACAGTCAACCTCATCCGGGAAAAATTAACAAACCTCTTCCTTTGCAGCACTCTCTTAACCTTGTTTCCACAGATGCAGTACAAAAGAATCCAGCCGACCCTGTCATAAAGGAAACAGGTAGGTATGAAGCTTCTGCTGCATCGGAAAGCATGGCAAACTCAGGTAACATGTGGCGAAGCCCACAAATGTATGATAACGCCAACTTTATGTGTGAAATGGTAGAAACTGCAGGAAGATATTATGTATTAGTTGAGCTGCAAGATTCAGTCTCCAACCCTATCAGGGGATTAATTGACACTGGGTCACAGGCAACTATCTTATCCCACAAGTACTACACACAGCTAAATGAGCTAACACCCCACAAACCTAAAATAAGAGAATTTGACGGTTCTCTAATAGGAGTTGGGGGTGACTCCCTAAAAGTCTACGGTACTGCCTGGTTAAAATTTAAATTGGGGAACAGGGTCATAAGACACCCTGTCATTATAGTGGATCTGCCAACTGATCGTTTAATTATTGGTAGTGATCTCCTGAAACGATTAAGCACCATAATTGATTGCATAAATAATATAATTTGGTCACAAGTTAAACGGCCTATCAATTATGAAAAATCTGGTATATCTCGCACCCGACACAGCTGTCACGTGGTGGAAGAGAAACCAGATGCTGTGGAGATTCATTTCAGGAATAATTCTGTACCTGAAATCACTATTCTACAAATAGATGATCAGACTCCTTTTAGTGGCTCTGATGGTAATACTTTTAAAATATCGCCTGGAAAGATAGCGAATATTTCCCTAGATGGCGATGTATTAACCATATCACTTCACAAGGGGGATTATAAAATCCCTAAGGGGGGAGGCCACGCTCAATACCTCACAGGGATTGAGAGAGTTAAAGAGGATCTATTTATCCCAATACAAGTGCATGACCTTGGTAAAACCAAGTATGCTAAAATAAACTTAAAACAGGACGCTAACTATATAAGCGAATGTTTATTAGCGCAAATAGCTGAACCTAAAGTGATTAAAATATCTTTCTCCCCAAGACCACTGTGTCCACAACCTGGATAACAGGTCTGAAAGCTATAACATCACAGCTAAGTGCTTATTATCTATCTCAATTGGTAATAAGGCAGTGAAGCACCTGTTTTTAGTTTTAAATACTCCCCATAATCAAATATACATTGGCAATGATATCTTACATAGATATGATATACAAATAGATTTGATTAACTCTTGCCTCTGGAGCAGGTTAAAGGGGGACCCTGAAGTATTTCAGGATGAAAATGCAGCCCTGAAGTCAAACCAGCAATTGCCATATGCTGTGAATATGCAGGTATCTAGCGATGTTATAATTCCTGCTGGGGCTGATAAATTTCTTTTACCCTTACAGGTAAAGAGAGGTCAGAAATTAAAAACTTCTGAAACACTAATTTGCCTCTCCCAAAGAATACAAAATCTGGGTGTCACAGTGACCTACACTCCTATGGTGAATATTGGAATGGTTCCAATACATATAGTTGTGCATAACATGACCCCACAGGATATAACATTATCCAAGGGAACTACCATAGGATATGCACTGGAATCAAGATATTACACTTTTGGATTCCAGAATAATGTAATTGGGCTAATACCTGAAGGATACTTAACTGAAGAACAATTAATAGAACAATCCTTTGCATCTATGCCAGAGGGTCTATTTAATATTCAGTCCATTTATCCCTTCAGCTCAGAGGAAGGCATCTGTAAAATTGAAGAAGCCTCTCTAGTGTTTGATTAGCCAATCAAACAGCAAGATTACCCCAATACCCAGAGTCATGGGAGCAATGTAAATTATAATCAAGGGGATCTCATCTCTAGATTGGAAGACGCCTATGATTTCAGGATTTCAGCAAATAGTTGAAGAGCAAATATCCTTAGCTAATGGCTCTTCCAGCGATGATGAACGCCAACAGCTGCGAGAACTCCTGATGGAGTACAAGGATATTTTTGCTAAGGATTCTTATGACTGTGGTACTACAGACTTGCACATTGCAAGAATACAAACAGATCCCGATGCGCCACCTGTATTTGTCAAACAATACAGACTTCCCTTAGCCTCATATGATTCTATTGCAGAGATCTTAAGGAATTTGGAAGAAAGAGGTATTATACGACAGGTGCACAGCTCTTATAATAATCCTATTCTAGGTGTCCTTTAAGCCCAATGGACAATGGCGTTTGTGTGCTGTCTTAAGACAGCTAAACAAACGAGTATACATGTCTGGCTGGCCTGTACCATACATTGACCAGTGCCTAGCACAAATGCAGGGATCCAAAATATTCACTGCCATTGACTGTGCACAGGGATACTGGACCATAAAGGTACATGAAGAAGACCAATATAAGCTAGCATTCTCTTTCCAAAAGGTCCAATATGCGTTTCAAAGACTTCCTTTTGGATACATAAATTCTGGACATGAATTTGCTGTATTCATGCATAAGGCTATGCCTGATGCACTGGAAAGGGGGACCTTATCTTATGTTGATGATGTTTTAATCAAAAGCACAGACTTTGAAAAACACGTCGCAGAGCTTAAACACGTCCTCAGCCAACTTAAAAGGGCAGGTGTCAAATTATCCCTGCAAAAAGCTCAATGGTGCCGCACTCGTGTAAATTTCTTGGGACATGAAGTTACCTCTAAAGGATTAAATCCCCAGAAGAAAAAGGTGGAAGCTATAGTGAATTCTAAAAACCCAACTAACTTAAAGGAATTGAGATCATTCCTGGGTATGACTAATTATTCTCGCAAATTCATTGATAATTATCCAGAGTTAGCTAAACCACTACTACTTCTTCTAAAGAAGGATGTGAAATGGCACTGGAGTGAATCTCAAGAGACAGCCATCAAAGAGCTGAAAAGAAAACTCACACAAGCACCTTGCTTATCATACCCTGAAGGTGGTAAACCTTTCTACTTAGAAACAGGGTACACAGATGTAAGCATGAGTGCTGTTTTATACCAAAAGCATGATAATTTGAACAAAGCCATTGCTTATGCGAGCAAAAAATCTATCCCCAGTAGAAATAAAATTTAGCGATTGCGAAAAAGACCTCTTATCTACTGTATGGGCTCTACAAAATTACTGCAGCTATATACAGGGCGAGAAAATTATTGTAGAAACGGCCCACCAGCCTTTGCTATATTTGCAAAGTGAGAGAATAAGAGATGGGAATTTGTCAAACAGCCGCATAACAGCGTGGACTCTTTCCTTACAAGGCTGGCCATTAGAAATTCGCTACAAGCAGAATAAAAAGAATCCAGTCGCACAGGGGCTTGCTGAGCTCCACGACTGTACTGCCAGAGATCCTGGGGAAGAATTATCAGAAGATGATTTTCTGGAGGAACAATTGCTTTCCCCATATAAAATGTACAATGAGGACCATTGTCAAACATTACCTTGGGTATATGTTGATGGTTTGTCTTACCATGCCACTATTGATAATGAGCACAGATTAGTCGCTGGCATTGGTATAACTTGGACAAATGGATTCCCAAAAATATCTGTAGGTTTCAACATTGGACCAAGATCCAGTCAAGTTGAAGAACTAACTGCTGTTTTCGAAACCATTGAAATGGCTATTGAACATGGTATTCATGAATTTGTGATCATAACTGACTCAAATCATGTGCGTGACAGTTTTGTTGAATACCTGCCAACTTGGAAAAGGAATGGCATGCAGAAAAGCAATAACAAACCAGTCAAGCATGGCAAGTTGTTCTGCGAGATTGATAATCTGGTGGTATCCAATGATTTAACCATACACTGGGAAAAGACCAAGGGTCATTCCAAAGTTCTAGGTCCTGATAAGGAAGGCAATGACCTTTCATTAGCCAAACAAGGAGCCATAACTGGAGAACTCCTTAATATTGACCACTTAATGGGTGCAATTCAGGTAGAAGCCATTACCAGAAACTAGGCAAAACAACAGAGTGAGCCTAACCTGGTACAATGGAGTCAGGATTCTCCTAGTGAGGACCTGATCACAAGTCAAAAAGAAGACCCCATTGTAGGCATCTTCTATAAACACATAGAAAATCCTGAAAGCAACCCCATATCAAAAGGTGATTGTATTGGCAAAGAAGATCTTAGAATCTTAATGAAATCTAAATCACAATTCAAATTACAGGATGGTTTATTAATTAGAACCTCCAAAACTGGCATCCAGCAGTGGGTAGTACCCACCAAGTTCAGAGGTCTAATGCTTCAACATGCCCATGATGCTCCCACATCTGGTCATCGTGGTGCCAAACTAACGTAGGAAATATTACGTGATTACGCTTTTTGGCCACACATGTTGAAAGATGTTCAAACCTACTGTCAGGAGTGTTTAATCTGCCCACAGTTCCAACCCACTGCACCAACGCATAGAGCACCATTGCAGAAAAGGGGGATGGTAATGCCATGGTCAGATATACAAATTGATTTTATCGGTCCAGTAACAAGATCATCAAAAGGTAACAAATACATGTTAACCGTGACATGCCTGTTCACTAAATGGGTAGAGTGCATTAGTGCACCTAACAATAGTGCGGAAACATGCGCAGCATTGCTCATCAACCATGTATTTTCCAGATTTGGTCTGCCCCAAAGAATCGAGTCAGATCGGGGGGACCCACTTCACTAGCGAAGTGATGACAAAAATGTGGAAAATACTAGGGGTTAAAAGAAAGCTCCATATTGGTTATAGAGCTGCCTCAAGTGGTGGTGTAGAGCGTTACAACCAGTCCATTGTTAAAATCCTCAAAAAGTTTGTGAGTGAAACGGGTAAAGACTGGGATGTAAAACTACCTCTAGTCTTAATGGCATTAAGAGCAACTCCAAGTAGTGCTACCAAGATGTCACCTTTTGAACTGATGACTGGTAGAAGAATGGTTCTACCTCAGCATCTGCTGTACCGTACATCAGACCAAAACTTGATAAACGCTGCCAATACACATCAATATGTGGAGAACCTAAGAAAGCACCTGCAATATGCCTTTGCATTTGCTCAAAGGAATTTAGAAAGAGCCGCAACTGCCACTAAAACCTATTATGATCTCAAAACATCCAAAAAGGAATATGAAATAAATGATAAAGTTTATCTTTATAACTTTGGAAGAGATCAGGTTAGGGAGAAGAAATTTCTTCCCTCATGGAAAGGTCCTTTTGTCATTACTGACAAAATATCTCCAGTGGCCTATAAAATACGGATCCCCAAAAATGAAAGTTTCATAGATAAATGGGTCCATATCAATCAATTGCAGGCATGTCATCCCAGATCCCAACTACAAGTCATAGAGGGAGAATGAAGTGTCATATCCCCAAATGCACTAAAGACATACTGTAGTTTAAAGATGACCAGCTGATGAACGTGAAGGCTCAAAAATGACAGACTTTCTACATAGAAGACTGTCTATGATGTATACGGCCAATATCCTCACCGAGTACCACTGACCTTGATCCAATTCAAATACCAGTGTCCTACATATTTTTGAAATTGAAAGGGGGATTTATGTCAAGGTATTTGAAATATTATTAAATAATATATAGAAGTATATTTGTCTTTATTTGGTAAGTCTGTGGATGTGCACACTGTTTGTAGAACAAAGGATTGTTTCTGGGAGATCTCACACACTCAATATGCTAAATTATGCGATTGTATAATTTAGCAAGGAACTGAAAATTAACACAGTTTCAGAAACCATCTGTATGATTGCCTGGGAACCAATGTTAAATGACAGCATTCTGATACCTAGAACAGGATACAGGCCCATATATGGGTTTCCTCCAAGGGAGATGCCGATCCGTCTGAAGAGATGTAAAAATGCAAGTATTTTTCAAAAGGGACTGGTAATTAGCACAGATTTGTTTGAGTGGCTCATGTTGTGTGGTTACTAACCCTGGAATATACAAGATGTGGTGAATAAGAGACATTGTGTCTAGGGGAGGACAGCATACAGTGAAGGCACATGGCTTACATTATGATTTCAAAGCAACTGCACTTAGATTTTAAATAAAAATAAATACATTTTTGCAAAGGGAACAACACTAGTTTCATATGTGTTTGGAATAATTCAAATAACCCAGATAGGTATATATATATATATATATATATATATATATATGGGACTGAGACATTTTATATTAAATGAATGATTGCTATGTTGAGTAATGACTACATCAAATACATATGAACGCTTGGATCATTTCTAATAATTATTTCTATTTTTATTGCAGACAACCATTGGTCATGGGCATCAATCTATGCACTTAGAAAGAGATGGAATGCCTGCATGAAATGAAATAAGTCATATCATATGAATGTGCAATAAATGTTTATAAAGTTTTAAATACATCTCTTAAAATATAGTGAGATGAAGATATGGAAGTTACTTTGATGTGATATGACTATGAAATATAAACTTTCTGTTAGGCTAAATGAAATATAAATTATTTTAATATAATGTTAGATGTATTTGATGTTTCATATCAAAATGATCAGAAAATTCAATAAGATATAACTTATCCAAAACAAATATTGTGAATAGTTGTTACAGTAAATTATGATAAAATGAATAACCATTTCATAGAAATACTGATTTAAGTTGGTTCAAATGTTGCTATGTCTGTTTATAATGCTGCCACCCGGTGTTGCCATACGAGAACTACAACCAAAAGGTTTTTTGGCTGTTAATAAGATACTCCAATTATCCAATGACAAGGGACAAGGCTCCATGGGCGTTTCAAATTCACCAGTGAGGAGAACCCATATAAAGTGATTGCAAACATAAAGAGAGGAGATTTCTGCTGAGCTAAACTTAAAAACTGGTTCCTGCTGGGCGTGAAAAAGACCATTTTACTTTGGCAAAGCTGATCTACCACTTTCTCATTGACTGCAAAATTATACTTTTTGGAATTCTGAGGTGAAAAAAATCCTATTAAGGAATATTGGATATCGACTGCTCTTTACCCTGGTAACGTATTCAAGGTTATTGGCAAGACTATTAGTTAAATTCTAAGTCACTGCAGTTTAAAGTACAGTTAAAAGATTTAAAGAAGCAGTGTGTTTTTCAAGTTAATATTTTATAAGCCTAGGTATTGTTTAAATTTTATCCAAACAGCAAAAAAGGAAAAAACCATGCGAGTCTCCAGGCACTATAAAGTTCTAAAAGTTCATATTTTATTGGAAACCAAGTGAAAAAAAAGGGATGGTAAAAACAAAGTAAACATAAAATAGTGAAGCTGGGCTGTCTTACGCGTTTCGGCTACATGTTAGCCTTACTCATAGACACACCTTGTGAAGACAGACACTGAGCTTAAATAGCCCCTGTGACTGAAAAAACAAAGCCCCAGCTGAGCATAGTTAACAACAAAACATTCCTATATTAAACTGAGATACAACAGTATAAATAACAAACATGTAATCAGGATAGGTTCTATATTTTACAGATATTACAACGTATAAGGGGAAAATGAAACAAGTGGAAAGTACAAGTGAAAGATACATATATATATATATAACCACCAGTGTATAAAATGAGTTATTAACACTGGCAGTGTAAGAGAATCAAAGCTACATAGTTAAAGGGACATGCTCACATGAACTATAATATTGGTTGCCAATGCTTTTAATTGAAGTGCAAATTTATTAACCCTTACATGTTGTAGCATTAATTGCCCTGGCTTCAATAACGATAAAGTTTGTTAACTCAAGTAAAGCATATAAATTGCATATGGTGGCATGACTCTGTGAAAATATATATATATAAGAAGTGAGTTGCATATCACAATATTAAAAATTATTAATTGTTTAGTGAAAGCAAAAAACTCAAGACTATCGAGACATAATGCCAGAATCTCTCATAAGTTAACATACTAGTACTTATATTTAAGACCATGCCATGAAATTAATATTTAGGTATAATAAATGTATTGAAATTTATCAATTGAATAAGGGCAATCCTGATGGAGAATAGAATTGAAATGAAGGCAACCAGAATATAACTAGTTGTCAAATTCAAGTCAACTCTATCGATTTCTTTGCCAGAGGTTGATGACGTCGCCATCAATGTTAAAGCCTACTGGTCTCCTTGTTCTGAGTTGAAAAATCCAGTGTGCCTCCTGATATAGAAGCCTACTGGATATGTCACCTCCTCTATCTGGGGTCCTAACTTGCTCAATGACCTGCCATTGAAAACTGTTTATATTTTTACCATGTTTAATTATAAAATGTCGTGCTAGATCTGAGCATTCAATCCCATTTTCGATATTATTGAGATGCTCACGAATTCGTGTTCGTGCCTCCCTGGTGGAGCAACCTACATACTGTTTTTTACAGGATGTACAATCCACAAGATAAATGACATTACTGGTACGACAATTGGTACAATTTTTTAGGGAATAAACTCTCTGTGTGGCCATAGACTGGAAGCTTTTTGTTACACGAGTGCAGCCACAGGCTATGCACTTGTTAAAATGGCATTTATAATGCCCCTTAACGTGCAACCAACTACTTGTGCCTGGCTTTTTCTTTAGCATACTGGGTGATAGCATGTTCCCTAGAGTGCATCCCCTTTTGGCTACAAAATTGCACCCAGATTGCACATAGTCATTAAGACTATCCTCTGCCGTGAGTATAGGCAAATGTTTAGTGATTATTGAACAAATTTCCCCATATTGGGGGCTATAGGTGGTTGTGAATAGTGGTTTGGATTTATCAAATGTGTTGCTCCTAGCAGAGTTATAATAAATGGACAACATCGTTGACCTGTCAATACGTTTTACCTCCAATAGGGCCCTATTAACAACCTTCTTATGGTATCCCCTTTCTAGCAGTTGAGTGGTCAATATTTTACTGTTCATCTCAAAGTCACTTTCGTTTGTGCAGTTACGCTTCAAGTGTATAAACTGACCCTTTGCTATCCCAAAACCAGTATGTCTAGGGTGGTTGCTATTGGCGTGCAGAATTTTATTGCATGAAATAGGTTTACGGTAAAGATTGGTTACCACCTGGCCCTTTTCAACATCACCTATTAGGGTTAGATCTAGATATGTAGTCAGGTTAGTATCTGATTGAAAAGTAAATTCCAATCCTACTTCATTCTGGTTGATGAAGGACACAAAATCAGATTTCTGATCCTCTGTGCCAGTCCAGATGATCAAAAGATCATCAATGTATCTTTTATAGGTGCTGATGCAGTTACGATATGGGTTTTCCTCTCCATAGACGTGGGACCTCTCCCACCAAGCCATGAAAATGTTCGCATATGATGGTGCAAATTTAGCACCCATGGCGGTCCCACGTCTCTGGAGGAAAAACTCATTCTCAAATTTGAAGTAGCTATGATGTAAGAGAAAGTCTAATGCTTTGATTATAAACTCTTTAAGAATATCATCATAACCACTCAATTGATCTAAAAGACATCTTACTGCCTCAAGCCCTTGGTCATGCGGAATGGCTGAGTACAAACCAACCACGTCAATTGTCAGCCAAGAGCTGTTGTTGTTTAAATTTGTATCTGGTAGACTAAGTGATTTATCTATGAAAGTTCTGGTGTTTTAAGTCAATATTGTATTAGGATAAATTGCAGTTAAATAGCAGAAAATATATATATATATATTATCCTATTGTTTATAAGCACAATTTAGAATTGTATTGCTTGGATGTTAGAGGTTTTTAGTCTCATTGTGTTAAATAAATAAAAGGCTATTTGTAAATAAGGCTGAATTGTGAAGGTGTATTTTTCTGGGTTTTGTCAGAAGGATAGTATATCTTAATAGTTGGTTTTAACGCATATAAATTTTGTGTCATATTCTAACATTGCAAATATATTTCAAAAATGTTTGTGGTTATTAACTAAATAAAAGAATTCAGATATTTATATTAATTGTATTGTCTAGTAGGTGCATGTTGATTAAGGGTTTCTATTTTTAAGGAAAATTATTATTTGTATTGTGTTATAACCCTGCCATAGGCTGATATATTATTTGGATAGCACCACTAAGATTTTCATAAATATACTGACATGACCTATATAGAAAGGAGACTGATAAAAACAGCATATTAAAATACAATAATTTTCACCCTAGGCCTCTAGTGAACTCCCTACCTAGGAGTAAATTTCTAAGAGTTAGTAGGATTGTGGATAATGAGGAGACACGTAAGGTGAGGTTCAGAGAGATGTCTAAAAAGTTTAGTGACAGAGGATATCCTAGAAAACTTTTGGAACATACCATGGAGACTTTAGGTGACATTAGGGACAAAACTCCCAAGGACAATAGACTAGTCTTCGTTAGTCAGTACAGTCCAAGAAGTAATAGGATATCCAGTTTGATATGTAAAAACTGGCATATACTCAAAGAGTGTAATACTAATATTGCACAACTACAGGAACCACCCTTAATGGCACACAAAAGGGTCAAAAGCCTAAGAGATCACCTGGTACAAACAGATGTAGGTACTAGCATTCAGAGTAGACAACTTAATTTGAGTAAAAAGAACATGGGCACTTTCCCTTGCTTGAGTTGCATGAGTTGTTATGCAGTAATAAAAGGAGCATTTTTCCATCATCCACATAGTGGGAAAAAGTTTGCAATCAAGGGATATTATACATGTGAAACCACACATGCTGTGTACCTTATAAAATGTCCTTGTTCCTTTATCTATATAGGGGAGACCACCCGTAAGGTGAGAGACCGCATAAGCCAACATAGGTCCAACATCAGGTGTAAAAATAAAGAGGCTCCATTGTCCAATCATTTTTTAGAAAAAGGACATAACATAAGCCAACTTAGGTGGCAGGTCATTGACCACATCCCCCATAATAGAAGAGGTATCGATAGGGAACGTTTATTAAAACAAAGAGAGATGTGGTTGGTACATAAATTAGACAGTATGACACCAAAAGGTCTCAATAGGGACTTTGACTTAAGTTGTTTTTTCTGATGTCTCTTTTAGTGTGCTCCTTTGGAGTCAATCTCATATCTCCCTATCCTTGGTATCTATATATCCTATACTTCATTCTAGCTTTGATATATGTTTTTAAGGATTTCTATTAATTTTTTAAGAAAATTTGTTTCTATGAATTGATGTAATTATATGTCTTGTAACTAGTTTATTTTAGATACAATGTATTTAGGAATGTTGGTGTATGTATAACATTGGCCAGTAGAGGGAGCACTTCTCCCAGCCAGAGTGGAGAAGGCGCCAAATTTCAGGTATTTAAATGCTTCAATAGGCCTATGTCTAATTACCAAACATGAATAAGGGGCTGTGACCCCGAAACGTCGCTGTCTGTGCAAAATAAAGTGTTTTAAGTGCTGAAGACCCTGCCTTCTTTTTGTACTATTGTCTCAGGGCTTGGCAGCACTCTGAGGTCTACTGTGCACTTACTTCAAATGTGTGCTGTTCCCATTGTTTCATATTGTATACTACTGGAGTGCATAAAACCATGTATTAGTATTTTTAAAACACACAAATAATAAACAGCATGGTCAGGTAGTCAAAGGTGCACGTGTAGTATATTACTTTTGTTATTTTTTGATACTTTTATCAGTGGATTAATTCACTGCCTTGCACATACTCTAGCTCAGTTCAGCCTGAACCTTTGAAGTGACTCACTGCACGTTCAGTGATAGCTGATGTCCTGGAACCATGGCGTGTGACGTATACAAGAAGGGAATTGTAGATATATATTAACCTAGGTTATACAATATTGCTATTACAAATTGCTTTTGAACAAATTGACAACTTCAATTGATGACATCCTATTATTGCATGTCAGAGTCTCTGGACAATGTTGCTGTTAATTACTGCCATTAATCATTTTTACATTTTGAAAACCATATGTTAGTTAATACAGTATTAATATCTTAACAGGTCTTCCAATATGTTTGAAATTTCACTTCCAATATGTTGCTGACTTTGCAAGACCTTAGTGTTATTTTATTGAAATCTCTATATTTCCTAGATTCATTGCTAATAAAAGCATTCATCAGAAACACTTTGTGATGAGAGATACCTCAGAAGAGTGGGAAGGTTTTATATTCAGATAACCCCATATAATTCTTACTGGTTAATTACTTAATGAATAAAGCAGTTAGAAAAATCTTTACATTTGAATAAATTCCCACAATTTCATCTGGAGTTTAGCAAGATTACTGCCAGGGAGCATTTCCAAAATAGGCTGAAGATAAGGAAACAGAATGATGATCAAAATAACAATGCCCATGAAGATGAGAATAACTGTTTTTATTCCTTTACTAGATGTCTTCTGAGATTTTAAATTTGATGGGGCCTCCTCATTAGTGTTACATTTTTTGGGGGTTGTGATGGTGTTATTAAATATTCTCCTTGATGGGGTTGTCTTTAGGGACATATCTTGTGTTCATGATTAGAAAGGAGCTACACTGCAGGATGGTGCATTTAGTTAGTTATTATTAAGTTGTAAATTTATTAGGCTCAATGGTTCATTTATATTTTATTTTAATGTTCTAAAATGTTTATGGTGATTAAGGGCTTAATTATTTAAGGATAAAATTGTAGTATGTGCTGTGTGAGAGATATCAGTTCATAAGCTGAGGTGAAGTGAGGTGAGATGGTATTTGGTATTTCTATATAGTGTGATAATTACTATAAACAATGCATATTTGAAACACAACCCCAATTCCAAAAATTTTGGGACAGTATGAAAAATGCAAAAAAAAATTAACAAAAAAAGAGTCATTTGAAAACTCTTCTTTGAGTTATATTGTGCACTGTAGAAGATGAAATTCCGACTTCCGGTGGGGGAGGAGACATGCAGATTGGCTACATGCCGGCGCTGTGAGAGGACGCCGATTCCAGCAGCTCCCCGCTCTCCGCCACCTGTCCTGGTAGCGTTCCCAGGCGATTGAATGTGGCACTCAGCTGGGCTTGGACCCACACGAGAGCTGAAGTCTATATGAGCCAAACAGCTGCACCTGCTTTTTGGGCTGCGGTAATTTTAAACTTTCTTTATCCTGTCCTACTGCCTTAAAAGTGCCGTGTTTGGTGCTATAAACTACCTGGAAGGAAAATCACGTGGAGACAAATATAGCCGCATGAGACCCGGCGGTAATGGGGATCGTATAGCTGTTTGTTGCTGAGCTTAGCCGCTCCCTGGTGAGCTGTAATTAGCTACGATACCCCCAGTTGGAACCCTGCTGTAATCCGAATTAGCCTAACTCCGGGCAGGCTACTCAGAAGCCGGTGCGTACCTGAACTCTCCTGGGACCCTGGTGTACTGGGGACACACTGCCGGTGCGGTTCACATCGAGGGCCCCCGAGTGGGCTGTGGAACCGGTGTCAGTGGCCGGTATTCGTGTCCATCTGGTCCAGGGGGATCATCTCTGGTGGAGTCTGTGTAATGCTTCCGGTTGTACGCCGGGGCGACTTGGTCCGTTCCTGAGTGGTGCCGGTATTGGATGTATTCCTGCAGGCGCTCCCTGGTGAGCGATAGAAGCAGATAAGGAGCATATCTACCGGTGGGATCCCTGACAGCCAAGGGTATAACTACGGACACTCGAAAGACGCTATCCTGATAAGTATCGCAAATTCAAATTCTCTGATTGGTTTTTCTTTTGAGTGCTGCTTGAAGTGGGGCCTAGTGGTCCTGAGGAATATAGTAACGGGACTGTTTATTGACTTGATGCTATTCTAAGTTACTAATTGGGACCACACTGATTGAATATATCAACCAAATAGTAAACATTGCCATATGTTGGGTCCCATGCAGGATCTGCTGTGATAAAATAGCCTTTTTTACTCTATATTAGAAGGGAAGCTAGAAAATATTGGGGACTCTTTTCCCTCAGACAGTTGAAGGGGGGAAAAAAAACAACAAAAAAAACCAATAAGAGATTTAATGTATATATATGTTTAAGACCTATGAGCATTGTACAGTGATTTGTTAGTCTAAGGAAACTATCTTCTATAGCATAGATTATGTTATACGAAGATACTTAGACTATCTGTTTTGAATAATCTCAATGTTTCATTTTCTGTTTCCCCCAACAATATATCTCTTCAATCCATAGTAACAAGTTATAACATTCAATGTTGCTCTTCTTGTGGTGTTATCCTGTTTTCAGATTATGTATGCAATCTGGATTAGAAGATGCGTCTAATAAAATGTTATCTTAATGCTACAGTTCTGAAACATTATCAAATTTGGCCCACTTCTCTTATAAAAGCCCCAGGAACTGTCTAGTCTAAGTAATTTATATGTAATTAAGTAAGGGAGTTAAGCATACTATATATCCTGTGTAAGGAATAGACTAAAATTGTTATTGTATTTATCCACTACTTAATGCACAAGAATAGGCACAAGCCAAAACCATATAACGTGGGTTGAAAATCACATCTGGTTAAATATTATTTCTATACTCTAGACTAGTAATTTCAATACGTTGGGCCTAATCCAGGTTATATAAAAGTTATCAGGAAGTGTCTGGCTTAGATGGTTCTCCTTGTAATTAATAAGGAAGTCAGACAAATCCCTTACAATACGTAAAGAGTGATTAAAAATTGTTATTTCAATTTCAGGGCATTAAAAAAAAACAAAAAAAAAAAAAACTAGAAAACATAAGTATTTCAGGTTGAGGTTCTGTTATACTATAGTAACTAGGCTTGTCATTTGCAGGCAGTGTGAAATGGATATGTTCACCTTAGGGAATTAACTAAGTTAATCGGTGGTATTAGCTATCTTTCCTTGAATTTAACACGAAATACTAATTTCACATACACTCTCACCTCCTGGTCAACAGGATATACACTGGCAAATAAGAGTTCCCACCCTATATACATAGTACACTCTTTCACTGAAACCCTTAGCAGGGTCTTTTCTGACACTCTGTATGTTCTTATATTCTCTTTTTTCTTTTTTTTCTTCTTTTTTTCTCTCTATCACCACTCGTTTGCACTTTTTTTCTATCACATTTTATTTTTTGCAGGATTTTTTTCACTTTTTCTTCTTATAATATAAATGGAAAAATTTGTCACACAAACCAAAGTTAATTCCCCTAAAATGCCAGCTAAACCAAAAGATAAAAAGGCCAAGCCGGCAGACAACAGTATGGAAAACATAACAGAAATCTCTCCCTTAACAATTGACACTCACGCCCTTACAAATCAGCTAGTAGCATTGTTCACACCTCAATTTGATGCTATAAAAACAGAATTAGGTGTCATTTCAACTGACATAGGGACACTCTCACTGGAAATAAAACACTTTGCAGTAAGACTCTCTGAAGCCGAAGATAGGATATCCACGCTAGAGGATCAGACAAATTCGCAACACAGTGCCATACAAGAACATGAGTCTAAAATAAAAAGTATGCAAGTGCGCCTGGAGGATCTCGAAGATCGGTCCAGGCGCAATAACATCAGAATTATTGGTCTACCGGAGTCTCAGGAGTTTAAGGATCTCATGATATTTGCATCAACCACTCTGCCACAGGCTCTGGGTATCCCCACACAAATGATACCATTGATAATCGAGAGAGTACACAGAGTGGGACCCAGGAAGCCAATTACTAATGAGGTCACCAGAACAAGGATGGTCATCCTCAAACTCCTGAGATTCCAGGATAAGACTGAGATCCTCAGTCATTATAAAAAGAAAAAAGAACCACTACTTCTTGGGAATGACAGAATTATGTTATTCCAAGATTTTTCTAGTGAGACATCAGCCAGAAGAAAAGCTATGGCCCCGCATTGCACACAACTAATAAACAAAGGCATTAATGCTTGGCTGAGCTATCCAGCCAGAATTATAATCAACAAGAATGGTAAGAGGCAGGTCTTTAATGAAACATCTGAGGTAATTAATTTTCTTAAGGAAATAGGATAATATTGGAATATAGATGTTTTTTTGATCAAAATGTTTAAAGTGTCATTGAGAGTTAGATATTCAAAATGTCAATGGATTCGTGTTCTCTTTTTCATTATCTCTTTTTTCTTTTCTTTCTTTTTTTTTTTTTTTTTCTTTTCTCCTTCTCTCTCGCTTCCCCCCTCTTGTCTCCCCCCTTTTTCATTTGATTCTGATCCTTCTTAAGACGTAAGAGATGACAACAGAAATTAGGATGCTTTCTTGGAACGTGGGAGGCATTAGTTCACCCATGAAACGTAAATTGATTATTAGAACATTAGCCCAGATGCAGCCTGACATGGCCTGTCTGCAAGAAACACACCTGAAGGAATCAGAAGCAGCTAAACTCAAGATGAAATGGGTGGGGGAAGTAATCTCCACTAATGGCTCTAATAAAAAATGTGGAGTAGCAATACTCTTACACAAACAATTAGACTATAAGATTATAAAAACTGAGATTGATAGTGAGGCCAGATTCATATTATTGCATATAATGTTAAAAAACATAAAATTTATAATTTGTTGTATTTATGCTCCCAATAAACTCTCACCCCATTTTTGGGATAATATCCAAAGCAAGGTGTTTCCACTTATTGGCAACAACTTAATTTTATGTGGAGACGCTCGATCCCTCAATAGATAGGTTCTCAGGCAAAAACACAGTGAGTAATAGACAAGGTGCCAAATTTTTTCAGAGACTTTGCCATAAATTAAAATTGATAGATATTTGGAGGATTCAAAATCCTGACAGTGCGACATTTACCTGTGAATCTAAAGGTCACAAGACATTCTCTAGGATTGACCTATTCCTGATCTCTGAGTCATTGGCTGTTTTGCAATCTAAAGCGACGATAGGGGAAATCCTGATATCGGACCATGCAATAATTGCGTTAATATTCTCAACATGTAAAGCAGATAGGAGGCAGAGACTAGCTTTCGGGTTTCCTAGATATTTATGTTCTAATCCTAGGTTTCGTTTATGGCTACAATCTAAATGGTTGGAATATGCTTCTAATAATAGCGAGTGCGGGAATAAAGTTGAAATCTTCTGGGAGGCCTCCAAAACGGTCTTATTAAGGTATAGCCTACCTTAATATACGTAGGAAAAAGATCAAACTACGGGAGGTTACTTTAGCTGAGAGAGTTAAGAAAGCTTTCATTCTAGTTCATAATACCCCATCACAAGATAATTGGGATGACTATTTTCTTATTAGAAAGGAAAGAGATCTCTTCCTTAAAGAACAAGCTCAAATCGAGGAGATAAGAATAAATAGGCATTATAAGGGCTTTCATGGCTCCTCGGCCAAATATCTAGCTAAACTTACTAAAATTAGGAAGAGAAAGAATATAATTCCAGCCATTAAAAAGAATAAGACCAGATATCTGGAGACTACAGAGATTTGTGGGGTCTTTGCCTCTTATTATCAAGATCTATACTCTTCAGTGAAAATTAATCCTGAAGCACAAGAGATGTTCTGGTCTAAGATCGTTGTACCTAGGATTCAATCGGAAGAATTAACACTATTAAACGACCAAATAACTAGTGTAGAAATTAGCAAGGCCATCGATAAATTGAAATCTAACAAAGCTCCTGGTCCGGATGGATTACCCGCGGAATATTACAAATGCCTTAAAGAGGATCTAATACCGGTACTAGTGAAGCTTTTTAATGAATATTATACTTTAGAGACTCCCATATCATCTTATTTCTCGATGGCTAATGTCACACTGATATTGAAAAAGGGTAAGGATCCAGAGGACCCAGGATCATATAGGCCCATATCAGTTTTAAACTGTGATTACAAGATCTTAGCCTCAATTTTAGCTAATCGACTCTCTCTTGCCCTACAGAAACTTATACATGTAGATCAGACTGGCTTTATGGTCAAAAGGAACGCCTCTAAAAACACTCGTAAGCTAACTACACTGATAGATTACGCATGGAACATAGAGCAAAAACCCAGCACAGATATTAGGAAAGACAGGGCAGTTCTTACCTTGGACGCTGTCAAAGCATTCGATTCGATTGTATGGGATCACCTTTTTACTTCACTCAGACAATTCGGGATACAGGGAAACTTCCTGCAATTTATTTATAGAGTCTATGCGAAGCCAATTTCATATATTCTGGTAAACGGAATGATCTCGCCTAAAATAATCTTACAGCGAGGCACTAGGCAGGGGTGCCCATTGTCTCCCCTGCTATTCAATGTAGCCTTGGAACCATTGGCGATAAGATTAAGAAACAGTCTAGCAGGGATTGCAATGGGTTCCCTATGTCTAGTCGCTCTATTATACGCTGATGATATTCTAGTTTTTCTAGAAAATACACAACAATCCATTCCAATTCTGAGACAGATATTAGAGGAGTTCAGCTCATTCTCAGGATATAAAGTAAACACAGAAAAAAGTGAATTAATGTATATTGGGAATATAGCCACAAGTTATCCGGGTAATCCATTCAAAGTGGTAGATTCTATCAAGTATCTGGGACTTATATTACATAAAAACCCGAAATTCTGGTACACAGATAACTATCTCTCACTATTCCAAAAAATTAAACAAGATCTGAAACTTTGGATCTCTTTCCCGATTTCTCTCACTGCGAGAGTAAATCTAATTAAAACCATCATATTTCCACGTCTTCTATACCCGATACAAAATTTGCCCTTGTTCATAACAAACAGAGACCGGAGAGATCTATACACTGCTGTTTCCAAATTTATCTGGCAAAATAAAAAACCCTGTATTGCTCTAGCCAGATTAATGCAGAAATCATGGGCCGGTGGTCTATCATTGCCAGATATTAACCTCTATAATATTGCAGCGATGGTAAAAATTGCTATTGACTGGCTGGCAAATACAAATATATTTGCTTCACTAGTACAGGAATCCTTTTTGATCCACCCCTTTGCATTACCAGCAATTTTGCACTGTAAACCAGGTCAGCTGCCTTCCAACGTCTCTTCATTAATTACAATCAAGAATATAGTCCTGGCATGGCACAAGCTCTGCAAGTTATTGGAAATAGATTTTTCAATCTCAGAATTTCTCCCAATTAGGGGTAATCCACTTTTCCCCCCCGGTTTACGTCAAAAAACTTTCAAGAATTGGGCCGAAAAGGGGTTAAATAGAATTTCTCAACTAATTGGCGCAGATGACGTGGTATTAGAAGGTGAAACTCTGTTCTCCCTTTATCAACTATCAAGATTGGATCTATTTGCGTTCTTTCAGGTACGCCACTTCATTGTATCACAGCCGTGGAGGTTTCCCTTGTCAGTTGCATGGTCCGATATCAGAGGTTTAATACAGAAAGTTGTGGCCGGTGTCACTTCGATCTCATTAATTTATGACATTATGCTTTCCAAACAAACGCAAGGCTTCCTCAGCAAGATCAGCGATTACTGGAGTAGGTCAATCGGAGATACAGAGCCCGAGAGAATTATACAAAGTTTTAAATCTTTAGAAAACTGTAAAGTCCCCTCAACATGGAAAGAATCGCATATGAAATTAATAAACAATTTTTATCTTTATCCAGCTAAACTAGCACGATTCTTTCCATCTAGATCAGCCCATTGCCCTAGGTGTATGTATAAGGAAGCGGACTTATTACATATGTTTTAGACTTGTCCGAAGATAAATCAGCTCTGGCTGAAATTTATATACTGGTTTAATAATTTACACGGGGTTACTGTCTCTCTTGCGTTCCGGGACATTATCCTGCTAGTCGAACCAACGACTAGTTCAGACAGACATTGGTCTTGTTCTCTAAATACTTCAATACTAGCTGTAAGACAGAGCATTCTTAAAAAATGGAAAGTAAAAAAAGGACCGGTTTTATCCAAGATTTTTTACGCTATCCAAGACCAAATTATTTTTAATCATATCATTTACAGGAGGCCTCTGAAGCTAGAATTAAAAAGTTTCTTCTAGGGTGGTTTCCTATCATTAACTCCTATCCTACGCCTATACAAAAACAGATTTTAACGCCCTTTACATCTTCAGTAAGCTTTGCGGAAATGGTCCTACTAAAGCTCTTTCCACATACGTGGATATCTAATAGTTCAGTAATTTAATATCAAGTTTGGTTCAGAGAAAGGGTCCGAACCTCAGCGAGAGGTTCCCCCCTTTTTTTTTTTTTTTTTCTCTCTTCTTCCTTTTTTTTTTTTTTTTTTTCCTCGTCTATTGTTTATGTTTTCTGTTTTTTGTTTTTGTTGTTTCTTGGTTTTTTTTTTTCTCTCTTTTTCTTTTTTTCTCTCTTCTTTTTTATGGTAAATAGGAAAAAAAAACCCAGCTCAGTGTACAAATATTGTCCTCATTGAGATGATTAATCAAATGTGACAAAGTATATATGTTTTCGTTTTTGTAATATTCTGTGTTTCAATATGCTTTACTTTGCCCTGTGTGGCACAAGAGGTTTGATTTATTGGATTGTACACTGTACTGGTTTCAAAATAAATATATAAAAAAAAAAAAAAAAAAAAAAGATGAAATTCCCCACATCCTACCGATTTGTCTTTGTAAAATTTTGTTCTCAAAGTGTTGGATTATTTGCTAATGCATCTGTTGGCAGAAGGACTAGTCCTTGCTCTTGAAGGACTAGGCCTTTTTTGGAGCCTCCTTATATACTATGATTACACAATCGCCTCACCCGTTTACATCACCTTCTTATTTTAACTTGTCACATTGCTATTAGTCCTAAATTGCCCCTGTAGTTAAAAGGTAGAGCTGTAGCTCTAAAACAGCACAGATACCAGGAGGGAAAAATAAAATATGTAAATTTAATAGACAATATATAGATAACTAACAGAAATAAAACCTACAGGGAAATCTTCCTTATAAAATTCTCATGAGGTAATAAATAAAATCCATATACCACACATCCACATTAAAAGCTTGAGAGTCTTTGGTAGTAAAAGCAACATTTAACAATGATCAGCAGAAAGTATGTTGCATATCCACACTACTGAATTCAATACCCTGATTATATCATCAGTATTCCACTGCATGAACACCTTTATGTAAAGGGATCTGGAGGCTATGCACCAATCAGGGTCACCTTCTTGAACTAGGAGGGAGATAATCAACACTTCTGCATGATAATCATAAAAAAACAGGTAGCTTACCAACCGCTCCTTTTTGGATATTCAAACAACTGCTTGACTTACAGTTACCAGCTCTTTCTGGTGTCCTCCACATGTAGCGGTCACTTACCAGCAGCTCTTTTTCAAGAAACTGCTTCAAAATGCAAAATACAGTTTGAAGACATTTCTAAGCTAAATACTAAAATGATTGAAAATGTTTTCATGGTTTATAATTGTTATTACTCAGGTGCATTTGTTATTTTTGTTCACAAACGAATGCTGAATGTTGCACGTTTACATGAATAAATCCGGTGCTGAAAATAGCTGAATGCCACTGCTTGCTGGTAAGTTTAGCAATAATTTGTGAAACAAAACAACAAATGCATATCCCTAATTTTTATAAAGTTCATGATGTGTTGTAACAGCAGTTATCAATGATTGAATCTGCTGCTGTATAATGTATAATATTATTAATGAAGCAAATTATTTATGATGTCATAGCTGATGAAATTTATGAAGCCACAAAGAAATCTCAAAGGGGGTGGAATGAAGTTCAGAGTTTCCTTGCTTTGGAATATTTGCATAAGAACTCAGTGCCTTATGTTGATATAAGTTTTTTGCCTCCAGAAAAAGTATTGCAGCTAGAATATTATCTTTCTGTGGGATCTAATCCATACATCAGTAGAGTCGTGCAATTTGTGTATGGGGTTTTCAATGTTTTTTTAAATTCAGAGACATTCCAAGCTTGATTATTTTGTGGCTTTCAAATGATTTCACACCACATTAACTCAATATTTTTCACAGGCATAATTTGGCAGCAGGTTTCTGTTCATTTTATGGACTTTTCTCTTTCAACAGGCTTGACCTCTTGAAACAACATATTTTGCCTGTTCACATGGTTTTTATTTAATATTAAAGTTCTACTATGTGCTTGGTTTTTAATATCAATTATAATTTTTTTTTTCAAACATACACAAGTTTATGTGAAAAAATAGTGTATTTTCCTTGTGCATTATGTCACACATACATGCTAAGTACACTTTTATTTTTTATTTTTTTATAGTGCATACTTAAACATTTTGGGATCCATGTATTAAGCAGTGATCATAGAACATGTTCCCTTGTGTGAAGAACATTGGAATGTGAAATATTTAATTGAAATAATTTTTATTGGTTTTCATTATCAACATTTCAAATCATGAAAAGATATACAAAAAAGGTAGACATAAAAAAATTTGACAAGAGGGAACCACAAAGTATATTGACATGTCGATGAGACAAATATTAATAAATCTCTGTATCTCTATCAACCATGTAACCTCTTTCTAAAATAGGCACATTAAATCGCCCACTTCCTGTTCACCTATAACATATCCAGGTTGAGAATCTCCCTCCCTCGTTAATACTACAACTCAGGAGGTTGAACAATGTTAAGTAGTAGAGATTGAAGTTTTCTCCATGACTCTCTTAACCTAGATACGGATTTCAGTTCCCTCCTTCATGCTTCTTATCTTATATATATAAAGTATTAGTTAAACATCAGTAACTATGAACCATAACCCCCCCTCCCCCACCAGGTGTTTCCATAAGTGTTATCTAGCAACAGGTGTATTTAGCAGCTTCTTATTCTGCAAGTTACTATTTAGGATATCTGTGCCTAGGGGAATGTGAAATATTTAAAGGGACACTCAAGTCAAAATTAAACTTCATGATTCAGATACAACATGCAATTTTAAACAACTTTCTAATTTACTTCCATTAACAAAATGTGCAGTCTTTTTATATTTACACTTTTTGAGTCACCAGCTCCTACTGAGCATGTGCAAGAATTCACAGAAAATACGTATATGCATTTGTGATTGGCTGATGTATGTCACATGATAAAGGAGGTGTGGAAATAGACATAACTTTGAAATTTGTCAGAAAAAAAACATACTCCTTATTTGAAGTCCAGCCTAAGTGCTATGGCAATGTCTTTTTATTGTGCATTTGTTGATTATGCAAATCTACTGTACTTACTGGTCCTTTAAAGTAAATACACAGTAAAGCACTATGAATATTGCATAAATATAATTTTTCATGTTTTCAGCTACTTAAGCTGCAAAGGGCTCCAATCTGCATTAATGTATATGTCTGTATAATTATATATGTATTTATGGGTTTATATGTGCATACATGTCTATAAATACATAGATACACATATAAATGCATATGTACACACACATACATATACATATTTAGACATGTTTATGTATATAGCTATAAGTTAAAGCCCTTTGCAGCCTTTTTTCCCTAATACCTGAGGCCTCATATTATTATTATTTTTTTTAAATATATTTATTTTATTGAGGTATTTAGACAGACTTTCATTACAGATATAATTTGCCACAGTGCACCAGAAACATATATGGTAACAAAATTAGCATTTAAAATGAAAAAATTCACAAAATAGTGATAGTTGGGTTAGAATATACACATCAAATAAAACAGAACAACGTATGCACTGTGCATTAAACAAGCCCAAAAATAGTCTGTAAATCAAGAAATGAAAGACAAGTACAACCTACTCCTCTTTTTATACATTTATAAAAACCCCTAGACTTATAACAGGTCACTCTTGGACCCGCATCCAATATCTAATATAACTGGAGGTAAGCTAAAGTAATTTCACATTTTATGTACCTTCCAGGCACAATATATAATACACATGACCTAAAATAATAGGACTTAGATGACTGGAGGTGAGTAGAACTATTATAAATGATAAATAATTCCTTACTTGATAAGATATAATATACTCTTTAAACCAGATGAATACGTAAGTGCTTATATATATATATCACAGAACAGAACCACGTTCACGCCATTGAAATACATATGTAACAAACCTCATACTACCACCTATCCCAGCATGCAATGTATATAGGAGTTTAAACAAACACCTCATGTCAAAAGCTAAATGTACAGTTCAATTGCTAGTGACTAGTAAAGTAAAGTAATATAGTAGGGGCTGTCAGCAGGCATCTCACAGACTAAGACTGTTCTAATATGCTATATTAAAAACTCCCTAAGTGGTCTGAGGGAGAAAGTTAACAGGTAAAAAACCTGTTTGTATAACATCTTGGCTACCTACAAAGTATCTTCAGCAAGGGTAAAAAATGGTTATGTTATCCCCAGTATAGGTGTGCCTTCAAGTATCACATTGCATGGATATAAGTTGTACTGTGCAAGAGTGGATCATAAGCACTATGCATATATGTTGTCACAGTACTTTAACTAACCAAATGACCCTTAATTTTCCCCTCAAGTTAATCTTTAGAGCTAAAGGGTAACCTATACATTCACAAAATGACATAACCTCCCCCATCCACATCTGAGCAATAACAGTGCCAATATAACACATAAAATGAACTTCTAAACTTATGCAACTCATAACATTATTATTTCTGAACCCTAGTCAAGACTGTCAATGGAATAACTAAAGTGACTAGCATAGACCAGCAAACTTCCTCCAATACTGATCTTAGCCCGGAACAGACTACCCTATGCCACATCTGGGAGCTATATTGTTTCAAAATCTTCCTTAAGCTCCGGCCAACTAAAACAGTCTGAGTCTCCCCTTGATGTAAAAAGTCACAGTTTAATGATGTATAATCTAAGCTCCTCCGTAAACTCAGAATTCCTGTCCCAAATTGACCTCTCTGCTGACTCGCAAACTGCTGCATCCGTCCCCGACACTCTGCAGCTTCCAATTCTGTTCTAGAATTCCGGGGTTCTAAAGTCCCATGGTGTAGGCAACTAGAATACACAGAGGTCCCAATCTCTACACGCTGAAGCCCCTTGTCATCTCTCTTTCCCCCATCGACCGGCCGCATCGACAGGGGAAGCTGGCTATATTGGTTCATCACAAGGGTGTCCAGACCACAGGCAAAGTCCCGCGTGTACTCCACACAGGTGTCGCGTGGCTGTGTAGCTCCGGCCATCTCCAGAATAGCAATTCTACTCCGGATATTAACTTTAACACTCTCCGGTGCTGCTGCTGCCAGGTCATACTGCGGCTATAGGGGCACTGCTAAATTGTGTGACTCAAGATCCTCCTCACCGTAGCCCGTCCTTCTCTTTAACTCACAGACAGATAAGTAAGCTGTGCAGGAGATTTGTTGCAACAATAGTATGATATCTGCCTCCATAATGGTGCACAGGAAACACCAAATCACAATTTTCTATAGGTTTCGTAATCTTGGTTATAGAAGTGAAATTGTAGCTGTAAAGCGTGGCACATATAGCAGACCAAAGCTGCTCTTACCCGGCCTCAGAGCTGACCGGGGGGGTATTGATGGCCCGGTGTAGGTCGCCGCCAACTGTCCCAGTCAAATCAGACCCTACAAGGTCCTAGTTAGAGTATAAAAAAGGCACCTGTTGGTTGCAGAAGTCCTTTTCACATTATACCTCAAGTTGCAGCACTTTACAAAATACTCTCTATGAGATATTTGGTTCATATTAAAAGTCATATACAGAGCTGCTGAATTTCATGACTGCTCCTGTTGACTACTTAGACACGCCCCCCATATTATTTTTTTTATTAATACTTTTTATTAGCCAGTGTTATTGTGAGTGTAATTTTACTTTTAAATGTCATTTTGATGTGCTTTGTGCAACTTTGTAGTCAAGAGCAATAGTTAATCAAAGCTCTGAAGTCGTGCAATCCCGACACACGTTTATTTTCATTCTGTAAACGAGCGCTACTTCTTATGCGTGAAAAAAGGGCATGATAAACCCAATTTTTGCACGCAAGCAACTGTTAGCACGCCATTCATAATCTAGCCCCCTGACGGAAGGCATTACGCTTATCAACAGTTTCAGAAGGAGCGTTTACCACCATTACTTGCCCCATAGAAAATGACGCATCCCATGGAAAATATTAGAAGCCAAAAAGCCCAAAATTACACCTGGTCTCCATTGAATGCACAAACAGGTAAAACACTGTCTGAAGCTGTCGATAAGGTCTTAAACACTATGGCATGCTGAACAAGGCGTAAAAGAGATATAAAAGTTTGCAATCACTCCAAGTTTTTAACTTTCAGAATTTTTTAGTTACATGTAATATTTAGTGCTGGCCCAAGTATAGGACTAGTTGGTGTTATCTTCTTATTCAAATATTAATATACATTTACATATAAAAGTATAATCAAACACATATCTCCAAAATTCCATTTAGGCCTATTTCTAGGGCAACACTACATATTACATGTCATAAATTTGAAAAAATAATAAAAAAATTCCTGAAATAAAGCAACATTTTAAAATGTCTTTGCATATTTATTTTGTGACCTTCAGATTAATCTTTAGAAATTGGAAAATAGCCAAGTGTGTGCCTGATATATGCAGGCCCTGCAGTGGTTTTTGAAGGTTGAACATACCTGAGAAAATGGTAACATCAGCCATATGTTCACATGAAGGGATATGTCACTGACAGTTTAGCCCTAAAAAAATGTATAAAAAGTTCAGATGAAGGCATCTCATATTTTTTATTTAACAATATTCTACATCTCTTTTTGTTGGAAAACATACCAATGAAGGCTCAGAAGCTTCTGATTAATGGATGCCCATGTGTACCTCATGATATTGGCTCACCCATTTGCATTTCTTTTTCCTCAAATAAGGATACTAAGAAAATGAATACATATTTATCATATTATAAGCCATTATATATCTTTTTAATTGTATATTCTATCTGAATCGTGGTTTTTAAATTTTAGGTTTTCATGCCCCTTTGAGTCATAAGGAAAGAACAGTGGTTTGTATGTATTAGTAGTGACATATACAGCACCCAAAGGCTGATTCTAGAATAGTGGAGAGCATGGGAAGGATGTGTGGCTTCTTCGGCAAGGCTTAACAATTTTTTTTAAAGGGCACAACCCGAGAGAGGACTGTGTTTCTGGATTGTGGCATTTGACTTGGATAGTGATATATCTGATGAAGATTCTGAGTCAACTATTGTTGTTGCTGCTTCTACTGTTGATGATGATGTTGTTGTTGTTGTTGGCCTTCTATACTACCAATAATTTGGTAGGTCCTCTACACAGAGGATGTTTAATATGGGCCAAAAGCATTTTCCACTGAGTATGATTCTGAAGGTTGCTCTACCTACCCTTCTAGAAAAGCCAGGTAGGCGGTAGTATGCCCAAAAACTTCCTCCTCACTAAAAGATGGAACATGGCAGTGCTCCTAAGAAACAGCCTCTCCACACCAGAACCTGCATAATACAATAATATTGTGATTACTTATTATGATAACATATTACACGTTTTTCTAGAAAAATAGAAAAAGAATTTCACAAATAGATATGGTTGATAAAAAAAATCAACATATCTATTAGAGTTTAAAATATGTATTTTGATATATATAATTGGTTTTAAAAATATATAATTCAAAGAATTGATGATATTAGGGCCAGATTACGAGTGGAGCAATATTTAACACTCCCGCTTGAGTGTTAACTGCACTAGAATTAAGTTTTTTGCGCTCGTATTATGAGTTGAAAGTAATTTTGCTCTCGCCCTAACCCGACGAGTGCAAAAAGCAGAACTTCACATATTCCCCATAGAAGTCAATGGAGCAAAACAAGTGGGAAAAAAACCCTACTCACGCACAAACCTTATAGAATATTATCATGTGTGTTAACCCATCATGAAAATATCAATATTTCACACTCCAATTTTCTTCACATAGCAGAGCATGCTCTATTTCTTCATAAATACATATTTCTACATATATCTGATGGTATTTTGGTACAATATACATATTTATACCTTAATATATATATATATATATATATATATATATATATATATATATATATATATATATATATACAAATTGTATAGGCTAGAAGGAGCGCTTTGATCTCTTTGAAGGGGTCTTAGCTGTGTATAGTCGAAGGGTTATTTAAGAAATGATCTGTGTAAGTTTTAAAATGTATACATATTTATTTCACAAAAATAAAAGTTATTTAAAAACAATCACAACTGCTAAAAACAAACATTAATTACAACTGTCTTCCTAAAATATACTAACAATCTCTCTTATTGTATGATCTTGCATGGGTCCACAAAATAATGGTAATACTTCACAGTACTATATAATGATTAAAATTCCTTGAAATACCTTGAAAAATACTTATAAATAAATAGAATAAAATAAACTTATGTTGAAATTAATACAATAGTAAGTGCTATATGTGTGTACAAGGTAATGCTGAGAGTTCCAAAAAATGTATAAAAATATGACCTTTAGGTGTACACCCTTTTTAAAGGTATTCTAGAGTCAATAATCACAAGTGACGTGAAAGTGAACAAAAAAAATGAATAGAAAATTGGAATAAAAAAATTGGAATAAAAAAATTGTGAAAATACAAAAGTATAAAATACAAAAATATAGTTCAAGTGAAAAAATAGACCAAGTGAAAAAAATAGTCCATGTGAAAGTGAATGTTATTGTCTTTTTAAAAAAAATATATATATATGTTGGTGTAGTGGCATTCTTGGGGCTGGAGCTATATAATTATATATATATATATATATATATATATATATATATATATATATATATATATATATATATATATATATACACAGTATATATATATATATATATATATATATATATATATATATATATATATATATATATATATATATATATATATATATATATATATATATATATAGTCTATTTCAATGAAGGATTGCACTCACTGGATTTAGATACAAGATTAAATATTTATTGTGGTAACGTTTCGGGGTTCACAGACCCCTTCCTCAGACCAGACAAAAGTGCAAGTGAACAATGTGCAATATAAAGGTGCCAAGCCCCACCCATCAAAAAATTATTGAAAATGTTGCCAAAACTGTGTTGTCATGGCAACACCCTGGTTGCCAGGAAACCAATCTAACACACAAAAAAACTATAGGTATGTCAACCTATAATCATACAAAAAATACATAAATCAAGTGTCAATTCATATCACATGATATTCATAAATAGTGACATCGGTGAACCAAACAAAGAATGAAATACAGTGCATACATGTATTAGTGTATGCATATCAGTGAAATTATTAATTGACTTTTACCTGCATATTATTAACATCAGCTCATGATCTTCAGCTTATATTGTTATTGATTTGTAACACTCTTATAAGACATAGTCATTTTAGGGCATTGCTATGTTAACCAAGCAGATTACAGCTAATTTAGGGTTAAGGAACACTTCAGCACGGTTTGCACAAACTGCAAAGAGCATAGTGATTTATTAGAACTGCCTTAGTGGGTTTCCACATGTAACTTTGAATTGTCCGTATGGAGTATAAGTTAGAGCCCAAACCGCCTGTGTACTTACATTTTTAAGTGCCTCTGTGTTTCTTAAGAATCATTTCTAGGGAAATATAAGGGGCTAAGTATGTTGTATATATTAAATATAACACCCCAACATGGGCTATTGATTAGTAATATGTTATTTAAACCTCTGTGCTCAATATGTCAATGGGAGCACATAAACTCCCAAACAGTCCGCGTTGTGTAACCTTGGATTTGCTATGACACATGCGACACACTCAGTCCAGTATGCTCTACTCTTTTGTCCTACTCTCCAATAATTGACTTACTGAGTGATCCCAGGGATTAACCATGACAGAGATATCCCACAACCTAGCCAAATTAATCAATATCCCCTCTATGTAGTTTTTGTGCTCCCATTGACACATTGAGCACAGAGGTTTAAATAACATATTACAAATCAATAGCCCATGTTGGGGTGTTATACTTAATATATACAACATACTTAGCCCCTTATGTTTCCCTACTATTAGTCTAACGTTTTTTACATGCATAGGTGATATTGAATATTTTCCTGCAGTGTTGCTAGACTGTGAACATGTTTCTAGGCTTGTTGCTTTCATTCCTCATGAGCCACAGGAGTTAGCAGCCCTGAAAATACTACTGCCACACTTAACTCATGCCCAGCCGCATACGTCAGCAGGCTATGCAAATTAGCCATGCTGACAGACATAGAACGTCTCAGACATCGGATCTTGCTTATCCGCGCCTGTTTCAACACACACTCATGGTTGCCTAGGGACGTATGGGCAGGAAACAATACTGCCGTAGAAATGATCCTTAAGAAACACAGAGGCACATTAAAATGTAAGTACACAGGCGGTTTGGGCTCTAACTTATACGCCATATGGACAATTCAAAGTTACATGTGGAAACCCACTAAGGTAGTTCTATAAAATCACTATGCTATTTGCGGTTTGTGCAAATCATGCTGAAGTGTTCCTTAACCCCAAGTTAGCTGTAATCTGCTTGGTTAACATAGTGATGCCCTAAAATGACTAGGTCTTATAAGAGTGTTACAAATCAATAACAATATAAGCTGAAGATCATGACCTGATGTTACTACTATGCAGATAAATGTCAATTAATACTTTCACTGATATGCATACACTAATACATGCATGCACTGTATTTCATTCTTTGTTTGGTTCATAGATGTCACTATTTATGAATATCATGTAATATGAATTGACACTTGATTTATGTAATTTTTGTATGATTATAGGTTGACATACCTATAGTTTTTTTGTGTGTTAGATTGATTTCCACCAGGGTGTTGCCATGACAACACAGTTTTGCCGCAATTTTCAGTAATTGGTTGATGGGTGAGGCTTGGAACCTTTATATTGCACATTGTTCACTTGCACTTTTGTCTGGTCTGAGGAAGGGGTCTTTGAACCCGAAACGTTACCACAATAAATATTTAATCCTTTATCTAAATCCAGTGAGAGCAGTCCTTCATTGAAATAGACTGTAAGCACTACTGACTTGGCACCCTGGTTGAAGATCCTATTGCATTGTGAGTTCAGATACACACGGAGGATATATATATATATATATATATATATATATATATATATATATATACATGATTATATATATCGTTATAGATATTTACAGATATATATATAGCACTATCTATTTAGAAATACTTATAACATATTCTGCTATGTGCAGCACATTGGAATGTCAAATATTTACAGTAAATACACAGTATAACACTTTATTCAATATTATTTTTATCATTTATTTGTATAGCGTCACAAAATTCAGAGATAGGGTTATACAATAACAAAGGATTTGCGATAAAATACAAAACAAAACAAACTAAAAAAATCTTGTACAGGAGGAAGAGGGCCCTGCTCTCGAGAGCTTACAGTCTACAGGTTGAGGGTGCAGAGACATAAGATTTGGGGTAGCAGCAGTAAGTCAGGCAGTTCAAGAATTACTTTGGTTAGGATGAGAAACAAAGGAGAGATGGTAAGCCTCTCTGAATAGGTGAGTTTTCAAGGAGCATCTAAAGCTATGCAAGGTTGGTGACAGTCTTATTGAGCGAGGTATAGAGTTCCAGAGGACAGGAGCAGCATTTGAGAAGTCTTGGAGGCAGGAGTGGAACGTAGAGATAAAAGGAGTGGAGAGATGTAGGTCAGAGGTTGATTGAAGAGGAGAGGTTGGGGAATACTTGTAGATGAGAAAGGCAATTTAGGTTGATGAGTCTACCTGAAGCTTCTATAATAGATTGGAGAGAGGAGAGGTGGTGTTTTGGAAGGCCATTTAGAAGTATATTGCTAAAGTAAATGCATGACAAAATGAAGGAATTAATTTGTATTTTTGTAATTGTTTGAGTAAGGAGGGGAATTCTTGAAATGTTGTGTAAGTATGCATGGCAGGATTTAGTAAATGATTGTATATGTGAGGTGAATGTGCGTTTTAAGTCAAGTGTGACTCCAAGAAAGCAGACCTGCGGTGAGGTGTTGAGAATAGAGTCTCCGACCGTCAGAGAAATGGCAGGTGTCAGATATCTTTTAGAGGGGGGGAATAAGAAGCAGCTCAGTTTTGGACAGATTGAGTTGGAGGTAGTGTGAGAACATCCAACCTGAAATTGCAGTGAGACAGTTGGTAATCTGGTTGAGTAAAGAGGGAGAGATATCAGGAGAAGAAAGATAGATTTGGGTATCATCAGCATATAAGTGGTACTGGAGCCCAATGGAGGATATATGTTTTCCAAGGGAGGATGTATAGAGAGAGAGAAAAGCAAGGGACCCAAGAAAGGGCCTTGAGGTTCTCCAACTGAGAGAGGCAAAGGATCAGAAGATATGCTGTTAAATGAAACAGAAAACAAGCAGTTTGAGAGATATGAAGCAAACCAGAAGAGGGCTGTGTCTCCGATGCCAAATGAATATAAGATTTTTAGTAGCAGAGGACAGTCAACTGTGTCAAAAGCAGCGGAGTAGTGGTCCTTTGCTTTACATGATAACAAGTCATTTACTGAGAGCAGTTTCTGTTGAGTATTTAGGGAAACCTTATTGTAGTGGATCAAGTAAGGAGTTGTAAGAAATTGAGTTAGGTGATTATACACCAGTCGTTCCAATATTTTGTAAGAAAAGGGAAGTAAGGAAGACCGGCCGATAGTTAAAAGGGGTGGAGGGGTCAAGCAATGGCTTTTTTTAGGATTGTGTGATTGCCGCATGCTTGAATGTATCCGGAAATGTGCCAGCAGTGGGAGAATGGTAATGAAGTTAGTTAGGGTAGGGGTTAGTGAAGCAGAGAGAGAGAAGAAGTATGAATATTGCATAAATATGCTTTTACATGTTTTTATCTACTTAACTGCAAAGGGTTCCAATGTACTTATATAATTGTCTTCTTAAAGGGACAGTCAAGTAAAAAAAAAACTTTCATGTTTCAAATAGGGCATGTAATTTTAAACAACTTTCCAATTTACTTTTATCACCAATTTTGCTTTGTTCTCTTGGTATTCTTAGTTGAAAGCTAGATCTAGGAACGCTCATATGATAATTTCTAAGCCCTTGAAGGCCGCCTCTAATCACATGCTTTTGTATTTGCTTTTCACAGCAGGGGAGAGCTAGTTCAGGTAAACCCTATAGATAACATTGTGAGTACGCCCGTGGATTGTGGCAGACACTGCACTAATTGGCTAAAATGAAAGTCAATAGATAATAAATAAAATGTCATGTGATCAGGGGGCTGTCAGAAGATGCTTAGATACAAGTTAATCACAGAGGTAAAAAGTGTATTATTATAACTGTGTTGGTTATGCAAAACTGGGGAATGGGTAATAAAGGGATTATCTATCTTTTAAAACAACAAAAATTCTGGTGTTGACTGTCCCTTTAAGTGTCATATGTATTTATGTTCTTATATATGTATATATGTATGTAAATACATATATAAATATAGAAATACATATGGACATATCTTTAGAGATGTATATTTATGCATCTCAATGTTAAATACAAATATACACATATAAATACATATGTACACACATATAAACATATATATATATATATATATATATATATATATAATACATATACATATTTAGACATATATATGTATGTATCTCCATGTTAAAGCACTTTGAAGTCCATTTTTTTCGAACACCTGAAACCTCATATCTTTGAGCCCTTATACCTTTTTTTGTGCAATATTTTTTTAAATAATTTTATTAGATAGTGTTATTATGAGTGTAATTGTACTTTGCAATGTATTTTGTGCAACTTTTTTTATGTTGCAAACTGTTAACCAGATCTCTGAGGATGCGGTTATCATTCTAGCTAAATTGTAATTGCGCTCAAGCGGTTGTGTTTACTTTCAGCTTGTAATACCAGTGGTAAGTACAAAAAACAGGTATAAATCTGCGCTAGTAAAAAAGTTTACAATGCCAATTGATATAGGCAATTTTCTCCAAGAGCCCAAAGTAGCAAATGGGGAACAAATTTAGAAAAGTGAGTTTAATGAATGAAACTCAAACTTTACTAAATAATCTATGGTGCTTTGCATCTTAAACTAAACTATAGGGCCTGGAGTTAGTTATATATGGGTAATTCCAGTATATATATATATACAGGTAGCCCTCAGTTTACGCCGGGGTTAGGTTCCAGAAGGAATGGTTGTAAATCGAAACCGTTGTAAATTGAAACCCAGTTTATGATGTTAGTTAATGGGAAGTGAGGGAGATAGGTTCCAGGCCCCTCTCAAAATTTTCATAAGTAACACCTAATACATTATTTTTAAAGCTTTGAAATGAAGACTTTAAATGCTAAACAGCATTATAAACCTAATCAAATAATCACACAACATAGAATATATAATTAAAATTAAGTTAAATGAACAAAAACATTTGCTAAACAGCATTAAAAACCTAATAAAATAATCACACAACACAGACTTCACTTGCATTTTTATGCAAACAGTTCTTTCTATGCATTCCAATCTGGACTGAGTTATAGACAGGAAGACCTTGTTTCTTTAAAATCTGCTCGATAGCTCAGGTCTGGTTAAACTGATTAATTTCAGCTTGCTTAGCTTTTCTGCAAAACAAGCTCAACCTACTGGCTATTTTAATAATTGCACTGCTTCTCAATGCTTTTCAATAGCAGTCACATGACTGGAAAAAAAGGTTGTTATTCTGAAACGGTGTAAATTGAACCGTTGTAAAATGAGGGCCACCTGTATATATATATATATATATATATATATATATATATATATATATATATATATATATATATATATACTGTATATATGATTATTAAAATATGGATATGTGAAATTTGTGAATTATAGATATCAGATGCCAGTCGGTATATATAAAAAATATTGATATACTTTAATATAAATATATAGGTTCAATTAAAAAAGGGTAAACATAGTAAACTAAACAAAATAAAATAAAATAAATGTGGTGATAAATATACACGTAGTGATAAATATACACAGTCAACTTGAAATCACATCAGCATAAAAAACAACAATAAAATTCATGAATATTCCCTAGTATCAAAATAGCTAATAGATAATGTTAAAAACAGGTAAATAGGACAATGTTAAAAAATAGGTCAAATAAAAAAAACAGTATACAAAAAGCAATATCCAGGTATATTGCTTAAAGGGACAGTCAACCATAGAATTGTTATTGTTTTTAAAGATAGATAATCCCTTTATTACTCATTCCTTAGTTTTGCATAACCAACACAGTTATATTAATGTACTTTTTACCTCTGTGATTACCTTGTATCTAGGAACCTTCTTCCAGCCCCCTGATCACATGACTGTGACTGTTTATTATCTATTGTCTTAAATTTAGCATTGTATTGTGCTAGATCTTAAATAACTCCCTGTGCCTGAACACAGTGTTATCTATATAGCCCACGTGTACTTTCTGTCTCTTTGTGTTGAAAAGAGATTTAAAAAGCATGTGATAAGAGGCAGCCCTCAAAGGCTTAGAAATTAGCATATGAGCCTACCTATGTTTAGTTTAAAGTAAGAATACCAAGAGAAAAAAAGCAAATTTGATGATAAAAGTAAATTGGAAAGTCGATTAAAATTAAAAGTCCTATCTGAATAATGAAAGTTTAATTTATACTTGACTGTCCCTTTAAGTCGTGTAGTAAGCAAAAAGCCTGAACAAGTTAACAAGTTTCACACAATAATGTTGCTAACCCACAGTCTTAATAAAGTCTTTTTTTACTGTGGTTAGATAATTTCCTAGGAGAGAGAGAGAAACAGACAAGAAAACTTGTAACAAGTACGGGAGATTGTTTAAGTATGGTAATTAACGTCTTACTTACACTGTATGGTGTTGGACATCTCTCCAGGTGCTATGGCGGATCAGAAAGTTCTCCCAAACAAGCAAAGTATGGATCGCGCTAATCCACAGGGGGATGTTTCTGATCAGGACCAAACACAACGGCTGCGCTTATTGCCGTTCCAGCGTCTGGGTATAGGTTACGTGAAACTCACAGCTACAGATCCTCAAACAGGCCAAAAATAGAGCAACGTGTTTCGGCTATTACGCCTTTCTCAAGCTCTCAAGGTCCAATACCAGTGGTAAACCCAACAAGCGCAAACACCAGCGATAAAACCCTTATCACTTGCTTAACTGTTAGTGCTCCACTCTTAATCTGGCCCTTAGTTTATTGAAGGGGCATGAAACCCTGAATTTGTAACTCATGATTTAGTTTGAGCATGTTTTTCTAAAAGATTTTAAATATTTAATTATATGATAAAATTGGATTCTTTCTTTTGATATCCTTTGTTGAATGTGCAGCTATGCAGTAGTGAGAGCTATCTGAACATATCTGGTAAACGAATGAAAATAAGCATTTATGTTCAGTTGCCAGACTAAGCTCCCATTAATACATTGCTGCTCCTTAGCCTACCTAGGTATGCTTTTAAACTAAAGATGCCAATTTAATGAAGCAAAATAAATCAATGTAAATTTTAATATTTACCATGTTATGTATAACTCTGGTATGATAAACATTTGTTTCAATTTCCTGTCATATATATATATATATATATATATATATATATATATATATATATATATATATATATATATATGTGTATATATATATATATATATATAATTTAATTTTTAATTATAAATGTTGCACTTGCTTTATGGTTTCATATCTTATTGTTAGATTATTGTTATAAACTAGGCTAATTTCAAAACAATTGATATCTGTATGAACACAAAGCACATGATTTCATATCACAGTAGAATTAAATGGTATTTTAGATGTAAGTATTGACATATGAAAGTAACATTTTGTTTTAAACACATTTCTTTATAAATCCATGAGGTTTGGATAATTTTAAGGCTACACGGATGTACTGTAATTAGTTGAATGCTACCACATTTAAATTTGTGAACAATATTTTATTAAAATAATATACTAATGTCCATAACATTATTTGTAAAATTTGGACATATTTGTTAGAGTCACTATAATGACAACTAAGGTACACTTTGTATAGATATTATACTCATTCCTACTTCCATGGTGTGGTTCATTTTTTTTTTTCAACTAATGTTAAAAATATTGATCTTGATGAATGTCCATAGAGATTTTGTTTGTTAGCACCAGAGATTTCAGAGTTTCAGAGATGACATTACACTGTATCTGTTCCCTTACCTTGAATCGTATTGGCTGACTGGGCCCACCACCGGTACCATGTGCATAGCACAATTGCTTGGATATCTCTGCCTTTGCTTCTCTCCGGCAGTCGTTGTATCTATGTTTAATACTGGCCAATGTTCTTTTTCATCCTAAGCAGTTTACTGCATCACGTATCTCCTCCCACAGCCTGTTTCATAGGCTACACCTTATGTTAGGATTCTCTAGTTTAGGCACTCTATCCAAATAAGCATCAACAAGAGCCTCCTTTTCCTTATCAGAGTTCCTCTCCTCCCTTGGCCTGCTCCTCTCACCTGAACAGACAGTAGACACAGGATCTGATGACTGTTGCTTCCTAACTTTTGGCTGTAGATTTGCACATGCAAGGGTGCAGTGATCGGCCCCCAGAGCTGCATACCGAGCTTGATAAATAGAGGCCATAATGTTTAGTGTAATAAAAAATGTTGAGGGGGCGGAGCGAATGGCCGACTAAGATAGCCGCATTACTCTAAAGCTCCTGAGAAGAACTGGGTGATCTAAATCACAAAAGATGCTAAAACAGCATCAGATGCTAGTATTTTCTAAATAACATTTGCCTGTCTATACATTAGATCCCAGGCGGTGACAGAGAGAAGATTTGGGGCCTACCTCGCAGACGAGCTGCGCCACACGAGCCAACATGGTTAGGAGGAGACCAGATTATCCTCCCACAATGCACAGGAAGGGAGACGGAGCTCGAACACAGATCGGAGTCTCATGCTGGAGACGGAGCTATGCCTTGAAGATCGATTGTATGATCTGTAGTGAATTGGAGCCTTCAGGACTCATCTTACAGTGATTTTGCCTGTCTGCTGGATCATCCTCGGTTGGCAGTTAAAGAAGGAGCTGATTGCTAGATACCCATCTGGGTCCTGACTGCACATAATGGGGGGTAGTTATCAACGTGTCAACTTTTCTGCCTTCGCCGGCCCAATACGCCCGCCTAAGCTCGCCTACCATCGCCGCCGCTGACCTGAAAAATTTGCCAAAGTTATCAATAAATCTGTCAAAAAGCCGCGCACCAAGTACGGGGCGATGAGCAGCGGACTGTGAGAGTTATCACTCATCCGATCTCGCTGCTCTTCGGCTTTTTTACAGCTTTATTGACAAGCTGTCACTAAGCACCCACACTAAACTACACTGTTCTACCCCCTATACCGGTGCCCCCGGAGCCCCCCGCAACTCAATAAAGTTACTAACCCCTACTAACTCCTAGACCCCGCCGCAACTCTTATAAATGTATTAACCCCTAAACCGCCACTCCTAGACCCCGCCGCAACTCTTATAAATGTATTAACCCCTAAACCGCCGCTCCCGGACACCGCCGCAACCTACATTATACCTAGTAACCCCTATCCTGCCCCCCCTATACCGCTGCCCTCTATAATAAAGTTATTAACCCCTATCCTGCTGATCCCACACCTCGCCGCAACTAAATAAATAGTTTAACCCCTAAACCGCCGCTCCCGGACCCTGCCGCAACCTATATTAAATTTATTAACCCATAATCTGCACCCCCTACACCGTCGCCACCTATAATATATTTATTAACCCCTATCCTGCCCCCCACTACACTGCCGCCACTGTAATAAATTTATTAACCCCTAAACCTAAGTCTAACACTAACCCTAACACCCCCCTAACTTAAATATTAATTCAATAAATCTAAATAATATTTCTATTATTAACTAAATTATTCCTATTTAAAACTAAATACTTACCTATAAAATAAATCCTATTTTAGGA
This sequence comes from Bombina bombina, assembly GCF_027579735.1. NCBI lineage: Eukaryota > Metazoa > Chordata > Amphibia > Anura > Bombinatoridae > Bombina > Bombina bombina. The sequence goes on along the minus strand of NC_069502.1, from coordinate 324,482,417 downwards.
TTTATATTTATTTTACAGGTAACTTTGTATTTATTTTAGCTAGTTAGAATAGTTATTAAATAGTTATTAACTATTTAATACCTACCTAGCTAAAAGAAATACAAAATTCCCTATAAAATAAATCCTAACATAAGTTACAATTAAACCTAACACTACACTATCATTACATTAATTAAATAAATTAACTACAAATAACTACAATTAAATACAATTACATAAACTAACTAAAGTACAAAAAATAAAAAAGCTAAGTTACAAAAAATAAAAAAAATAAGTTACAAACATTTTAAAAATATTACAACAATTTAAAGCTAATTACACCTAATCTAAGCCCCCTAATAAAATAACAAAGCCCCCCCAAAATAAAAAATTCCCTACCCTATTCTACATTAAAAAGTTCAAAGCTCTTTAACCTTACCAGCCCTTAAAAGGGCCTTTTGTGGGGCATGCCCCAAAGAAAACTGCTCTTTTGCCTGTAGAAGAAAAATACAACCGTCCCCAACATTAAAACCCACCTCCCACATACCCCTAATCTAACCCAAACCCCCCTTAAAATAACACTAATCCCCTGAAGATCATCCTACCTTGAGTCGTCTTCACTCAGCCGAGCCACCGATGGAACTGAAGAGGAGATCCGGAGCGGCAGAAGTGATCCTCCAAGGGGCGCTGAAGAAGTCTTCCATCCGATGAAGTGATCCTCCAGGCAGCGCTGAAGAAGTCTTCCATCCGGGCGATGTCATCTTCCAAGCGGCGCTGAAGAAGTCTTCTATCCGGGCGATGTCATCTTCCAAGTGGGGTCTTCAATCTTCTTTCTTCAGGATCCATCTTCATCCCGCCGACGCGGAACATCCTTCTTTCCCGACAGACTACCGATGAATGAAGGCTCCTTTAAGGGACGTCATCCAAGATGGCGTCCGTTCAATTCCAATTGGCTGATAGGATTCTATCAGCCAATTGGAATAAAGGTAGGAAAAATCTGATTGGCTGATTGAATCAGCCAATCAGATTGAAATTCAATCCGATTGGCTGATCCAATCAGCCAATCAGATTGAGCTCGCATTCTATTGGCTGTTCCGATCAGCCAATAGAATGCGAGCTCAATCTGATTGGCTGATTCAATCAGCCAATCAGATTTTTCCTACCTTAATTCCGATTGGCTGATAGAATCCTATCAGCCAATCAGAATTGAAGGGACGCCATCTTGGATGACGTCCCATAAAGGAGCCTTCATTCGTCGGTAGTCCGTCGGGAAAGAAGGATGTTCCGCGTTGGCAGGATGAAGATGGATCCTGAAGAAAGAAGATTGAAGACCCCGCTTGGAAGATGACATCGCCCGGATAGAAGACTTCTTCAGCGCCGCTTGGAAGATGACATCGCCCGGATGGAAGACTTCTTCAGCGCCGCCTGGAGGATCACTTCATCGGATGGAAGACTTCTTCAGCGCCCCTTGGAGGATCACTTCTGCCGCTCCGGATCTCCTCTTCAGTTCCATCGGTGGCTCGGCTGAGTGAAGATGACTCAAGGTAGGAAGATCTTCAGGGGATTAGTGTTAGGTTATTTTAAGGGGGGTTTGGGTTAGATTAGGGGTATGTGGGTGGTGGGTTTTAATGTTGGGGGGGGTTGTATTTTTCTTTTACAGGCAAAAGAGCAGTTTTCTTTGGGGCATGCCCCACAAAAGGCCCTTTTAAGGGCTGGTAAGGTAAAAGAGCTTTGAACTTTTTTAATGTAGAATAGGGTAGGGAATTTTTTTATTTTGGGGGGCTTTGTTATTTTATTAGGGGGCTTAGATTAGGTGTAATTAGCTTAAAATTGTTGTAATATTTTTTAAATGTTTGTATTTTTTGTACTTTAGTTAGTTTATGTAATTGTATTTAATTGTAGTTATTTGTAGTTAATTTATTTAATTAATGTAATGATAGTGTAGTGTTAGGTTTAATTGTAACTTAGGTTAGGATTTATTTTACAGGTAATTTTGTATTTCTTTTAGCTAGGTAATTATTAAAAAGTTAATAACTATTTAATAACTATTCTAACTAGCTAAAATAAATACAAAGTTACCTGTAAAATAAATATAAATCCTAAAATAGCTACAATGTAATTATTAATTACATTGTAGCTATCTTAGGGTTTATTTTACAGGTAAGTATTTAGTTTTAAATAGGAATAATTTATTTAATGATAGTGTAGTGTTAGGTGTAATTGTAACTTAGGTTAGTTTTTTTTTTTTTTTTATAAATTTTTATTGAGGTTCTTTTTCAAGTATACAAATAGTAAGTATTAACGCGTATGAACAAGGAAAACAAACAATTACAGCGTAAATTGTCAAAAGAACTCGCACATAAATACAGTACAGATACATGACAAAGTACACATTAAATGCATTATCTACATAATGTAAGATAGGTAGACATTGATGCGACAGGGCCACTCATGGACCCCGAATGTGGAACCTCTTTTTAACTTTTTCTCAAAACCATAATTAGTAATAACAAGGCAGCAACCAAGGGGCTATGAACCCCATAGGGTGTGAAATACTATACAGAAGGGATTCTTATCTAGTGTATAGATAAGGTGTAAAAAAGTACAAATGTTTATGTAGGCTCAAAGGTTGTACTAAGGTTGGTAATAGTGGAAAAGAAAAATGTTGTATAAGTAAGGATACATAACTAGGGTGCTGTATAAGTAAGAAAGACAGCATAGATAATCCTTCTAGAATAGAAGGCCTATTATATGGTGGGGGGGGAGGTGATCATTATAGTATAGTAGGTTATTTATATGCTAAGTATAGGCTAGAGTAAGGGAATACCTAAAGCAGGGGAGCTAGAGGTTGTACGTTCACAAAGTTTGCATAAGGTATGGAGCTTATTTGACATGCAATGCAAAATAAGGGCACAAGTGGGATCAGTTATAATGCAGGACCAGCCTGCGCAAGAAACACTTTGCAAATCTTCAAAGTAAACTACTCGTTATCGCACATCTATACCCACATCAATAGGATGTAAATTTGTACTCCAAGACTTAAAGTAGACTTAGTAGGAAAAGCTAAACTAGGCAAGGTAGTGGGAGGCAGGAGGGCTTAACTTAAAAACACCGTAATGTCACCTAGCGAGTAGATTAGGAAATTATCTGGAGTGACATTCGGCATGAACTGGATTGCATAACAGAACTATTATAACACATCAGCGAAGACACTTAAAATGGACTAGGGTGGTCTATATTACAACTTTATGTGTCAAAATAAGGAAGGGGAGACTACTTGTAGTGGAGGGATATAACTAAAGCCTGACGGAACAAGTCGGGTTTGACTACATGAACCATGGACCTCAACAGATGCCAGCCAAGTAAAATATGCAAGAAGCCATAAATACAGAGGCGTATAAGATGCCAACCTATTAGGCATAAATAGGGTTAATATGTAGATCCCACATAATTGCCATGACTGCTTATTAATTGTAAATATAGTAGTTAAAACATGCCTAGAGCTTTAACATGAAATAAAAATTTTTTTTTTTAGAAAACATTACTTATACGGGCTGATTCGCATTGCTAAGTAAAACTATGCCTGGAACATTTTCCTGGAGCTATATATGCATACATTATGGGCATAATACCGCCTCGGCCGCTGGCAGCATCAACCCATGATTAGAAGCTACACCTAGACTCCAAGTATAAGAGTAGTGTTAAATTTCTGTTTATACCACGGTGGGTACAAGTAAACAGTGAGGATCTTGTAATTATAAAGCAGCAGGCATAAGTGGGTAAAGATTAGTGTGGAGCTCAGATAATAAAGTTGCCAATGTTGTGTTGTAACAGGATAGTATATGGCTGCAAGCAACCCCTTTAAAAGGGCATTACCTTCAGATGAAACTTACAGTAAAAGGTTAACGTAATAGGTTTCATAATATATTTAGGATGGTTAGATAACAACCAATCTGTCTCTGCATTTCTCAAAGCATCAGGCTTGTATGGGTGGTAGAGAAAATGTGATTATGGTCAGAGTATGTCTTGTAGCTATGAGTTTATAGGAATGCCCTTACAACCACAAATAGGACTATATAGCAAGAATATAGATATTGGTCTGGAGGCAGTCTCAATTATATGGAAGGGTCTATTCCATAACCATAAGATAGTGAAAGAACTACAGAGTCCAAGTCTATAGATGTGTCCCTGCAACCATTAATATAACTGTATTATAGAGAAAAAATATTATTGTGCAGGCTTAACAGGATTAATTACAAACATTCCTAGAAACATGCGCAAGCCATATGGAATATTGATCATGGCAGACCCAGAGATATAGGAGAGATCATGGTGCTTGCTGATTCAGTCAGAAGAGTGACAAATAACATGCAAACTCATGAAGTAGTAATATAACATTATGTGAACTACCGGGACATATAAAACTGTGCAACAGAAGGCTATAGGTTTGCCACTAAACTAGGAGCGTGTAAACATAGGTAGTCCTATAATTGTTAAAACAGGCGTTCTGCTCAATAGATTATTAAAATCCGCGGTAGCTTGATGGCTGTTCACCCTCATAGTTGCATTCTCTAGTCAGGCGAGCCTCCAGCAACCTCACAGCTCAGTGTCTCTATCCTATACCGGATGACCAGAATAGGGAAAATCTATCACGCAGTTCATGGGCTATTTCCAAGCTGCTATCCCAATACAGTCTACTCACGCTGGTAAGGGGAGGCATGCTCATCAGTTTATGGTGTGCAGGACTGTCAACAGGCTCTTCTGCTGGAAGCGTTGCATACAGTACCAATCTCTGAGCCGGAAACCACATGGCCGGCTGTACGGTTTGGGGTAAAGCTGCTACTGCTACTTGGTGGAAATTAGTAGTGGCGGGCAGATAGTTTTCTGCTGTTATAGAAGTATCTGTTTCTCGAGTTGTCTGGGCTGCAGGTATGAAACCAGGACTAGGCTCAGCAGACCATAACCCCCAAGCGCCTCCACCAACACATTCTGCAGGGGGAGCCGTAGTAAAGGTTGTCTGTGTGGCAGCTTGCGTGACAGTAGAACTAAACGCTGTGTGCAGCTCATCTTCTATAGCGCCATGATGCTCCTGAAGTAGCCTCCGAAGCTCATTAACGAAATCAATAGTCCCTTCCATGTTAGCACCACTCAGTGTAGATGTCACCTAGCTAGAAAGGATTCCCAGTCCAATAGGTGCACCTCAGATAGATTAGGTTATTAAGCTGCTGCAAGAGGATTGTGGTGTCTTTTTAGCCCTGTACAGCAATAAAGAGTTTAAAGTTGTTTTAACTGCGTCAAATGAGCAAGATGGCCACCGGCACTTCTCTTACACTGCTCCGTCTCCACATGTCTCAAACTCCTGAAAGGCTTGTAGCATCTCTCTGTCCCGAGAGCTAAATGCACAGGGCAAGATCAACAGGTAGATTCAGGAGTTTCAGGCTGTCTTTTATGGGAGGTGAGCGGTATTAAATGAAAATTTGTTCGGAGCTCCCAAGATGTGCGACCGCTCACCTACCCAGCTCGCTCCGCCCCCAGGTTAGTTTTTATTTTACAGGTAAATTTCTCTTTATTTTAGCCAGGTAGCTATTAAATAGTTAATAACTATTTAATAGCTATTGTACCTAGTTAAAATAAATTGAAAGTTACCTGTAAAATAAAAATAAATCCTATGATAGCTACAATATAATTATTATTTATATTGTAGCTATATTAGGGTTTATTTTAAAGGTAAGTATTTAGTTTTAAATAGAATTAATTTAGTTAATAGAAATATTATTTAGATTTATTTAATTAATATTTAAGTTAGGGGGGTGTTAGGGTTAGTATCAGGTTCCTTGGTTATTTGAATCACAACTGCAGAGTCTAAATAAATTATATTTGTTTCACAACTGAAGTACAGGCTATTATATCAGCATAGACTGTTTTATTCAGAGTGATTTTTATAAGTAATGGCAGTAAGTCTTTATATGGTTATATTATATCGTTATACCATATAAATATTTAGAGGCTGAAAATAAGTATTATTATTAATAACAACTTTTGACAATAATTGTGCTCAAACCCAAATGTGAGAGATAGTGATCATTGTAATAATCACTGAGGCATGAGAGATGTGAGACACACAGACTGCAGCTGCTGACAGGGGCGTGACCTGCTGCGAGACACAGCACACAGAGTAAGGCTTGCAGCGTGCAAAACTGAACACAGACTAGTGATTGTAAATGGAGCTGTGAGACACGCTGAGTTGTAAGGAGCTGTATGGCACGCTGAGATGTATGAGGCTGTGTGACGTCACATAAAGTCCGTTACTATCCGGTATGAGAATGTATTCAAAGGAAGTTCATAGAATTAAATAAAACATTCGTTGCAATCAAAGTAATTTCTGAGAGACAAAGTCAGTTTACAAAAGTTCAAAGAGGAAACATGAAATTTGTACTTAGCCGTTACCTAAGGCATCCAAGGTAAATTAGTTTTGATACAAATACCGTAGTAGTAGTTGGTAGAATCCTCCTGTTGGAAATTAGATAGCAATTCCTGTAGAGATGTGGAGTTGAATAACTTAATACTTCTTGGAATAGCAATCTTCAGGATGAATGAGACTAGTTGTTATTAGTCCCTTTGTGACCAAACTGCAGCTGGTATTTGTAAATCCAAATGTTAAAGTAGTAGAAGTAAATCTTCTTTTGATAAGTATATAGCTTATAAGAAAGAGAGCACTGGTTTCAGCAAACAATACTCAACAACTAAGCACTTGTTTGGGGCGGGGTGATGCCTTAAGTACAGGTGAGGAAGGTAAGTTGAGGCAAAAAGTAAAAGCAGGACTGGAATCCTTACAGATCCCCCCCCTCAAGCAAGCCGACCACGGGTTGGAATTTAGGTCTGTTTGGATATCTTCTATGAAAACGAGCAATAAGCTTTGGAGCATTAATGTGTGCATGAGGTTCCCAAGTATCATCCTCTGGGGCGAACCCTTTCCATCGGACCAGATACTGTAATTCCCCATTATAAAATCTTGAGTCTCTCAGTTTGGCCATTAGTCTGAGGGTGGAAGGCTGTGCTTAACCTTTGATCGATTTGGAGTGCTTTAGTGAGTGCTTTCCAGAAGCGTGAGGTGAATTGGGTTCCTCTATCAGTAGTTAAAATGGATGGTAACCCGTGGTATCGTACAATGTGGTTTAGAAATAAATATGCTGTTTCAATGGAAGTGGGTAACTTATGAAAAGGAATAAAATGTGCCATTTTAGTAAAATGATCGGTAACAACTAAAATGGTGGTTTGTCCAGAACTAGGTGGTAGATCAACTATAAAATCCATTCCCAAATGAGACCAAGGAGATTCCGGTACTTCCAATGTTTCAGGTAACTCAGTTCGGGCTAATTCATCTTTTACTGCGTCAGAGAGTCCAAGCCTGAACTGGTTTTTTAAAGCAATGGCGTTCCACTGAGAGTCAATAGAATATTGCTTGAATTCTGTTATGTAACATTCAACAGGTTTGTTACCTTGTTTTAAGTTCCTCATCTTTTTCTCAGAAGTATACTGTAGGTTAGAATCATAGTATAATTCATCCATGATATCCAGAAAAGATGAAAAAGATGAAAGAACAGCATTATTTGTCTCAAAGAGAGTGTCTGCCCAAATGCGAGGTTCACCTCTTAAATAGCTTATCATTGTAAGGACTTTAACCCTATCATTTGGGTATGTTTTAGGTTTAAGGGTGAAATTAAGCAGACAAGCATTTTTGAATTGACGGTATAAATTCCTATCTCCATTGAAAAAATCAGGAGGTGCAATTAATGGTTCTGACAGATTGTCAGGAAGGCTCTGTTTGATAGAGACAGTGTCTTTTATTACTTTTCTTAAAGTTTCATTTTCTAATTGTAACTCTCTAAAGGCTTGACTAAGTTGGTCAACTCTTTGTGTTAAATTATAAACAATTTGAGGAAGCTCTGCTGGATCCATATTTTATGGCTTAGTTGTTATATCAGGTTCCTTGGTTATTTGAATCACAACTGCAGAGTCTAAATAAATTATATTTGTTTCACAACTGAAGTACAGGCTATTATATCAGCATAGACTGTTTTATTCAGAGTGATTTTTATAAGTAATGGCAGTAAGTCTTTATATGGTTATATTATATCGTTATACCATATAAATATTTAGAGGCTGAAAATAAGTATTATTATTAATAACAACTTTTGACAATAATTGTGCTCAAACCCAAATGTGAGAGATAGTGATCATTGTAATAATCACTGAGGCATGAGAGATGTGAGACACACAGACTGCAGCTGCTGACAGGGGCGTGACCTGCTGCGAGACACAGCACACAGAGTAAGGCTTGCAGCGTGCAAAACTGAACACAGACTAGTGATTGTAAATGGAGCTGTGAGACACGCTGAGTTGTAAGGAGCTGTATGGCACGCTGAGATGTATGAGGCTGTGTGACGTCACATAAAGTCCGTTACTATCCGGTATGAGAATGTATTCAAAGGAAGTTCATAGAATTAAATAAAACATTCGTTGCAATCAAAGTAATTTCTGAGAGACAAAGTCAGTTTACAAAAGTTCAAAGAGGAAACATGAAATTTGTACTTAGCCGTTACCTAAGGCATCCAAGGTAAATTAGTTTTGATACAAATACCGTAGTAGTAGTTGGTAGAATCCTCCTGTTGGAAATTAGATAGCAATTCCTGTAGAGATGTGGAGTTGAATAACTTAATACTTCTTGGAATAGCAATCTTCAGGATGAATGAGACTAGTTGTTATTAGTCCCTTTGTGACCAAACTGCAGCTGGTATTTGTAAATCCAAATGTTAAAGTAGTAGAAGTAAATCTTCTTTTGATAAGTATATAGCTTATAAGAAAGAGAGCACTGGTTTCAGCAAACAATACTCAACAACTAAGCACTTGTTTGGGGCGGGGTGATGCCTTAAGTACAGGTGAGGAAGGTAAGTTGAGGCAAAAAGTAAAAGCAGGACTGGAATCCTTACAGTTAGTGTTAGACTTAGGTTTAGGGGTTAATAAATTTATTACAGTTGCGGCGGTGTAGGGGGGGCAGGATAGGGGTTAATAAATGTATTATAGGTGGTGACGGTGTAGGGGGGGCAGATTAGGGGTTAATAAGTTTAATATAGGTTGCGGTGGGGTCCGGGGGCGGCGGTTTAGGGGTTAAACTATTTATTTAGTTGCGGCGAGGTGCGGGATCAGCAGGATAGGGGTTAATAACTTTATTATAGAGGGCGGCGGTATAGGGGGGCAGGATAGGGGTTACTATGTATAATGTAGGTTGCTGCGGTGTCCGGGAGTGGCGGTTTAGGGGTTAATACATTTATTATAGTTGCGGCGGGGTCAGGGAGCGGTGGTTTAGGGGTTAATATGTATAGAGTAACTTGCGGTGGGCACCGGGAGTGGCGGTTTAGGGGGTAATACATTTATTTAGTTGCGGCGGTGTAGGGGGGACAGATTAGGGGTGTTTAGACTCGGCGTACATGTTAGGGTGTTAGGTGTAGACAGCTCCCATAGGAATCAATGGGATGTTGGGCAGCAGCAAACATGAACTTTCGCTATGGTCAGACTCCCATTGATTCCTATGGGATCCACCGCCTCCAGGGCGGGGGATTGAAAACCAGGTACGCTGGGCCGGAAAAGTGCCGAGCGTACCTGCTAGTTTTTTGATAACTAGCAAAAGTAGTCAGATTGTGCCGCACTTTTGTGCGGAACATCTGGAGTGACGTAAGAATTGATCTGTGTCGGACTGAGTCCGGCGGATCGAAGCTTACGCCACAAAATTCTACTTTTGCCGGTCTGTAGCCTTTAATAACTAAGGCGAATCAGCCTCGCCACAAATACACTGCGGAATTCCAGCGTATTTGAGGTTGACGGCTTGATAACTACCCCCCAATGTGGCGACATAGGACAACATATCGGTTTGATTTAACAAGGCCTGTTGCTGCACTCAGAGAGTCTCATTCACAACCCTACTAAGAAGGACCTCACTGGGGACACACCGGCAGACTGAGTTAAAAAAAATACAAGGTACGGCATGACGGCGGGTGTTCGCAATGGACCATGACTAATGCAGCTGACTGCGCACAGAATATGGAGCCAGCCCGTATGATAACCCCTCTTCAATGTCTGGAACCTGCAGGAGATAAAGAGGTGACATGCATTTATACCCTTAAAACTGTGACTGATGTTTGCTACTAGAAAGGGGCAATAGAAAGACGTTCTTGACCACTAGTACATCACAGCTTAAGCCATTACCTGTACGGCTTCGGCCTCACAAGCTGTGTCACTCGTGGGTTCTCAGTGTGACCAGAGTCACCTCAGCCTGGAAATCCATACAGGAAATGACTGCATCTCATCTCCATAAGTACGGTATTGATTAGAGAAGCTTGACATATGCCAAGAAAGCTCATTTTGGGACAGTCATGTTGACCTCATACTAAGAAATGCATAAATTTAAGTTTTCACAGGTCATGATAATGTTGCCTTAGAATGGCTTCTTCGATTTAATGTAATTATTGCTTGCTCATGTAATTTTTAATTGTTTTTCCACACGATGGCCAGAGCTAAAGTTCCCTCTTTTGAACAGTGTGTGGTTCTTATATGATAAAATCTAATGTTGAATCCTGCAGCTCCAGATTTACTACTGTGTTGGGGCACTTAATCAATATTTATCACCTTTTCTTGGTTAGGACCACTATACTCAAAATTAGAAGCCCAAGTTAGTAATTTATGTGGCTGACTCTATACTATATACATATATTAAGGTATTAGATATTGTAAATGCTTGGCGCAGTGTGTGCTAGGTGCTATATATGCTAGGTTCTGTTTGTGCTAGGTACTGTGTGTGCTAGGTTCTGCGGGTGCTGGGTATTCCATGTCCTAGGAACTGTGTGTGCTAGGTACTGTGTTTGCGCTAGGTACTGTGTGCACTAGGCACTGCGTCTGCTAGGTACTGTAGGTGCTAGGTGCTGCGTGTGCTAGGCACTGTGTGTGCTAGGCACTGTGTGTGCTAGGTACTGTGTGCACTAGGTACTGCTTGTGCTAGGTAGTGTAGGTGCTAGGTGCTGCGTGTGCTAGGCACTGTGTGTGCTAGGTACTGCATGTGCTAGGTACTGCATGTGCTAGGTACTGCGTGTGCTAGGCACTGTGTGTGCTAGGTACTGCATGTGCTAGGTACTGCATGTGCTAGGTGCTGCGTGTGCTAGGTACTGTGTGTGCTAGGCACTGTGTGTGCTAGGTACTGTGTGCACTAGGTACTGCGTGTGCTAGGTAGTGTAGGTGCTAGGTGCTGCGTGTGCTAGGCACTGTGTGTGCTAGGTACTGCATGTGCTAGGTACTGCATGTGCTAGGTGCTGTGTGGGCTGGGTTCTGCATGTGCTGGGTGCTGTATGTGCTAGGTGTGGTATGTGCTAGGTGCGGTATGTGCTAGTTACTGTGTGTGCTAGGTGCTGCGTGTGCTAGGTACTGCGTGTGCTAGGTGCAGTATGTGCTAGGTACTGTATGTGCTAGTTACTGTGTGTGCTAGGTGCTGCGTGTGCTAGGCACTGTGTGTGCTAGGCACTGTGTGTGCTAGGTACTGCGTGTGCTAGGTGCTGCATGGGCTGGGTCCTGCATGTGCTGGGTGCTGTATGTGCTAGGTGTGGTATGTGCTAGGTGCGGTATGTGCTAGGTGCGGTATGTGCTAGGTGCGGTATGTGCTAGGTACTGTATGTGCTAGTTACTCTGTGTGCTAGGTAATGCGTGTGCTAGGTGCTGCATGTGCTAGGTGCTGCGTGGGCTTGGTCCTGTATGTGCTGAGTGCTGTATGTGTTAGGTGCTGTTTGTGCTAGGTACTGTATCTGCTAGGTACTGTATGTGCTAGTTACTGTGTGTGCTAGGTGCTGCGTGTGCTAGGCACTGTGTGTGCTAGGTACTGCGTGTGTTAGGTGCTGCGTGGGCTGGGTCCTGCATGTGCTGGGTGCTGTATGTGCTAAGTGTGGTATGTGCTAGGTGCGGTATGTGCGAGGTGCGGTATTTGCTAGGTGCGGTATGTGCTAGGTACTGAATGTGCTAGTTACTGTGTGTGCTAGGTGCTGCGTGTGCTAGGTGCTCCGTGGGTTGGGTCCTGCATGTGCTGGGTGCTGTACGTGTTAGGTGCTGTATGTGCTAGGTACTGTATGTGCTAGGTACTGTATGTTCTAGTTACTGTGTGTGCTAGGTGCTGCTTGAGCTAGGCACTGTGTGTGCTAGGAACTGTGTGTGCTAGGTGCTGCGTGGGCTGGGTCCTGCATGTGCTGGGTGCTGTATGTGCTAGGTGTGGTATGTACTAGGTGCGGTATGTGTGAGGTGCGGTATGTGCTAGGTGCGGTATGTGCTAGGAACTGTATGTGCTAGTTACTGTGTGTGCTAGGTGCTGCGTGTGCTAGGTGCTGCGTGGGCTGGGTCCTGCATGTGCTGGGTGCTGTATGTGTTAGGTGCTGTATGTGCTATGTACTGTATGTGCTAGGCACTATACGTGCTAGGTACTGCATGTGCTAGGTACTGTATGTGCCAGGTGCTGCATGTACAAGGTGTTGCGTGTGCCGGGTGCTGCGTGTGCCAGGTTCTGCGTGTGCCAGGTGCTGCGTGTGCCAGGTGCCGCGTGTGCTAGGTGCTGCGTGTGCTAGGTGCTGTGTGTGCTAGGTGCTGCGTGTGCTGGGTGCTGTGTGTGCCGGGTGCTGCATGTGCCAGGTGCTGCGTGTGCCAGGTGCTACATGTGCTAGGTGCCGTGTGTGCTAGTTGCCACATGTGCTAGGTGCCGCATGTGCTAGGTGCTGCGTGTGCCGGGTGCTGCATATGCCGGGTGCTGCGTGTGCCGGTTGCTGTGTGTGCCAGGTGCTGCGTGTGCTAGGTGCTGCGTGTGCCAGGTGCTGCGTGTGCTAGGTGCTGCATGTGCCAGGTGCCGCGTGTGCTAGGTGCTGCATGTGCTAGGTGCTGCATGTGCTAGGTGCTGTATGTGTTAGGTACTATACGTGCTAGGTACTGTATGTGCTGGGAACTGCGTGTGCTAGGTACTTAAGTGCTAGGCACTTCTGTGCTAGGTACAGTGTGGGCTAGATATGGTTTGCGCTCGGTACTGTGTGTGCTGGGTACTACGTGTGCTAGGTATGGTTTGCACTCCGTACTGTGTGTGCTGGGTACTACGTGTGCTGTGTACTATGTGTGCTAGGTACAGTGTGTGCTAGATATGGTTTGCGCTAGGTACTGTGTGTGCTGGGTACTATGTGTGCTAGGTATGGTTTGCACTCGGTACTGTGTGTGCTGGGTACTACGTGTGCTGTGTACTATGTGTGCTAGGTACTACGTGTGCTGGGTACTACGTGTGCTAGGTACTTAAGTGCTAGGCACTTCTGTGCTAGGTACAGTGTGGGCTAGATATGGTTTGCGCTCGGTACTGTGTGTGCTGGGTACTACGTGTGCTAGGTATGGTTTGCACTCGGTACTGTGTGTGCTGGGTACTACGTGTGCTGTGTACTATGTGTGCTAGGTACAGTGTGTGCTAGATATGGTTTGCGCTAGGTACTGTGTGTGCTGGGTACTATGTGTGCTAGGTATGGTTTGCACTCGGTACTGTGTGTGCTGGGTACTACGTGTGCTCAGTACTACGTGTGCTGTGTACTATGTGTGCTAGGTACTTATGTGCTAGGCACTTCTGTGCTATGTACTGTGTGTGCTAGGTATGGTTTGCGTTCGGTACTGTGTGTGCTGGGTACTGTTTGTGCTGGGTACTGTTTGTGCTGGGTACTGTGTGTGCTGGGTACTATGTGTGCTAGGTATGGTTTGCACTCGGTACTGTGTGTGCTGGGTACTACGTGTGCTCAGTACTACGTGTGCTGTGTACTATGTGTGCTAGGTACTTATGTGCTAGGCACTTCTGTGCTATGTACTGTGTGTGCTAGGTATGGTTTGCGTTCGGTACTGTGTGTGCTGGGTACTGTTTGTGCTGGGTACTGTGTGTGCTGGGTACTGTTTGTGCTGGGTACTGTTTGTGCTGGGTACTGTGTGTGCTGGGTACTGTTTGTGCTGGGTACTGTGTGTGCTGGGTACTGTTTGTGCTGGGTACTGTGTGTGCTAGGTATGGTTTGCGTTCGGTACTGTGTGTGCTGGGTACTGTTTGTGCTGGGTACTGTGTGTGCTGGGTACTGTTTGTGCTGGGTACTGTTTGTGCTGGGTGCTGTGTGTGCTGGGTGCTGTGTGTGCTGGGTACTGTGTGTGCTGGGTACTGTTTGTGCTGGGTACTGTGTGTGCTGGGTACTGTGTGTGCTGGGTACTGTTTGTGCTGGGTACTGTGTGTGCTGGGTACTGTGTGTGCTGGGTGATGTGTGTGCTGGGCACTCTCTGTCCTAGGTATAGTGAGTGTTAGGTACGATGTGCGCTAGTTACAGTCTCATGATCCCTTAGTGACCTTCCAATTTACGCGCTCTCCTTCTTCATGTTACTACGTTTAGTTGTTTTAGATTATTTTAATAGAATACTAAGAGATTGATATCTCACTATGTTATACTGACGTATAACCTTCTCCTCCTGAAGTACAAACATTTTTGCTCTAAGAGCCTCTAGTCCATTTTCTCACATGTCCCTTATACTGGCTTCTGGTGTACTAAACGTAAATTACAGACACTAGCTCCTTCCCCCCACTCTCAGAGCCCATATCGGGGCTCAATTTCGGTGAACTACTTTCACCCCAAACTTCCTCATGTATTATGGAAATGTGTGTTCCCCAATGGTCGGACCTATATTGGTTTCATTTTGATGGCTAACTGGACATTTATACCCTAGTTTGACCTTGGGGGCGCAGATATTCTATCTATTGTTTTGTGTATATTCAAAGGACCTGCGAGTCCTATTCAGTGTCTGACTTTGTTGATCTGTGAGCATGTGCACATTTTTTTACCTTTTATTCTTAAATAAAAACATTAAATAACAAACAAAAAACAAAACAAAACGCAGTATACTTTTAAACATTTATTTTATTCCATTTTCTTGTAATTGTGATTTCTCTAAATCTAAAACTGAAAAAAACAACACTCTGCAGGATTATCAAGGCCAACCCTGCTACATATATTTCCCTAATTTACTTTAACAATTAAGAACTGTTAAACAATGGCCTTTATACTACCAGGGCCAGCTTTGTCATGCCCAGATTGGTTCTTTTAGATAAGGCAAGGGGTGGGTGGAGTTTGGATATCAAAAATCAATTGGAGAAAACATTAATTTGTTTAAAAAATGTTAGGACTTTGTTGACATGCTATTCTACAGCAAAACAACAAATGTCTTGTAATTAAAAGGTGTTTACTGTCCCTTTAATATGCATGACATAAATGCTGATTTACAATGAAGAATAACAAATATAATTCATATCAGAACATATTTTTAATTATTAATACTTTACTAATTGTCTATATAATGCATGAGGCTTAGGTACACCATTTATTCAAAAACATATTCATAACATTTGGGGAAAATGTATGGATAATACAAAAAGAGTCAAATGAAAGTCAAATGCTTGTACTAAGTGTCAATTGATCAACCAGAACAGATGTTATCTTGCAGATGGAGGTTAACAAGATTCAAAACAATTTTATAATAAGAAGTAACACTTCATCATACAGTTTAATTATATTAAATTATTTTCTGTGTGGATACCAATTTGTTAAAACCCTTCTACTAGCAAACATGATCCCAACACTGTGCAGGTTCATAAACATCATCCAGCACAAAGATTCTTATTACTTTTAAATTCACAAACATCCTGTTGCATGCTGCAACACTGTGATTTTTTTAATTTCCTACCTTGATTAGGGAATATTGCTCAAATTATTATTTTTTTAAATGCCACAGTCTTAGCTTAAACAAAATACAGTAAACAAATATGTGCTAAGGAATGTAAGCTTCACAACTTACATTTACACTTTAGTTTTATAAATGCCTTGAGGCCAATTCAAACTTTGGCTCATTACTATATCCCACTCATATGTCACAAAAATTAACAGATAACACAAGTAAGACTCCTTACTCAGGTCCACTCCATGTAAATGCTTACAAATTTATTCCAAATGTTAATGAGAACATTAGCAGCTGGGCCTCGATCACATATGCAGCGTCGCCTGCAAAAGCCGGCGACGCTAGATTTTACGCAATTTTTGTATTACATATACGGCGTAGCATACAAGTTACGCGAGTATATTTCAGCCTTCGCCCGTATTTTTTTTACCCATAGACTGACATAGAACAGACGCGCAATTTGGTATCCAATATACAGCGTAAGGACTTACGCGCGCAGAATTAAGATCTGCTCTACTCCATTCTCATCTCGCCACAAATTGCAGGCGCAGCAACCCTTGCACTGACTTAAAAACCAACGTAACTCTCTAAAGGCCTAACAAACGCATGCTCAATCACATACATATCAGCCGCAAGTCTCAAACAGTTAAACCTCTTCTAAGCATTTATTATTCCTGCCCCTGCAAGTGTGTCAAACCAATCACAAACAGCACAACCTCTCAACAGGAAGCCTAAAAAACCCGACAATGCACATCTTCATTAGCCACAATGTTTCCCCTGCTTTTTCCATAGAGAGGCAGCATCATGGGGCACAAGGGGTGCTGGAAGCCCTACAAGCCTCTGTTGTTCTGTCTATAGATGCTGATTCTATAGTTGCTGCTGAGGTCCCTGGTCATGGTGCTGTAGCCGTCCCTGCTCCTGCTGCTGCTGTCCCTGCTCCTCACGCTGCTGTCCCTGTTCCTGGTGCTGCCCCTGCTGCTGCCCCTGCTGCAGCTGGTCATAGAATTACATACTGTGGATTTCCACTGCATGTAAGTGAAACTACTACATCACACCCCCCTTCCATTAACCACCCTAATTACGGAAAATATCTCATTTGTTTAATTCATGTTTAGGTCACTATGATTTATTGACTATCATTAAGAAGAATGAAAATGGATGTTTATACCTTATGTTCACACCTTCTGTAAATACATTATTATTTATATATATATATACTCATTTGCAGGTATAGGCAAGGTGTCCGTACACGGACACTGGTGTCCGTGACTGGCCCTTGCAGTGTCCACTGCCCATTTTGCTGTGGGGAGGGAGGAGTAAGACAGATGAATACTGGTCCTGACTCCTCCTTAACACACGTGGCGCCACGTTTTGCAGGGTTGTGGCCACTCCCACATGATGCCGCTTAGTACCAGAAAATGACTCTGAGTGAGACTGAGAGAGAGGGAAGATTCAAGAAGCAAGATGCCACTGTGTCCCTGGAGCTTTATATGCAAAGGTAAAGCACTTTAACCAGCACCTGAGGTTTATTATAATTTAAATAGAAAGAAAAGATATAGTAAGGTTGTGAATCATAACCTTAGTATATCTTTTCTTTCTGATTAAATAATAGGAAAAGGAGACTATGTAGTGTGAATAAAATTAGTGGCTCGTCAAGAGACTGCTAGCGATATTGGGTGATAAGTTATGGAATAAATAAAGCCTGAGTGAAATACTGGATGTGTATCTTTTGCATCTGTATAATAACACCCAGCTCTATACAAAGACACAGAAGTGACACTGGCACATGTGTATAGCCAGACAAGGGCTGGTTATAGGATCAGTGGTATCTGCATCAGTATAATAAAATTCAGCACTATAAAATAATAGTTTTAATTGTAAATGTACCTTGGTGTCCTTCACTAAAGGTCTTTACTTTAGAAAATGTCCGCCACAGCCTTGGCTCGTGCCTATCCCTGCCCATGTGTCAATTTCTATTGGATGTGAGAAACCTTGATTTACATCTTATAAGTGAATATAACTATATGTACCCTTCATACACAACTATGTGATGTGGTTTATAGAACATGAATATGTCATAAACATGATAATATTACCTTTTTTGGGCCATTTCCACACAGGCCTTATTATATGTTTTAACAATATTAGGCCTAGATTTGGAGTTTTGTCGGTAACGACCCGCGTAGCTAACGCCGGCTTTTTTCTGGCCGCACCATAAAAATAACTCTGGTATTGAGAGTCCACATAAAGGCTGCGTTAGGCTCCAAAAAAGGAGCGTAGAGCATTTTTAACGCAGCTTCAACTCTCAATACCAGAGTTGCTTACGCAAGCGGCCAGCCTCAAAAACGTGCTCGTGCACGATTCCCCCATAGAAAACAATGGGGCTGTTTGAGCTGAAAAAAAACCTAACACCTGCAAAAAAGCCGCGTTCAGCTCTTAACGCAGCCCCATTGTTTGCTATGCGGAAACACTTCCTACGTCTGCACCTAACACTCTAACATGTACCCCGAGTCTAAACACCCCTAACCTTACACTTATTAACCCCTAATCTGCAGCCCCCGCTATCGCTGACCCCTGCATATTATTATTAACCCCTAATCTGCCGCTCCGTAAACCGCCGCTACTTACATTATCCTTATGTATCCCTAATCTGCTGCCCCTAACACCGCCGACCCCTATATTATATTTATTAACCCCTAATCTGCCCCCCACAATGTCGCCTCCACCTGCCTACACTTATTAACCCCTAATCTGCCGAGCGGACCTGAGCGCTACTATAATAAAGTTATTAACCCCTAATCCGCATCACTAACCCTATAATAAATAGTATTAACCCCTAATCTGCCCTCCATAACATCGCCGACACCTATCTTCAATTATTAACCCCTAATCTGCCGACTGGAGCTCACCGCTATTCTAATAAATGGATTAACCCCTAAAGCTAAGTCTAACCCTAACACTAACACCCCCCTAAATTAAATATAATTTTAATCTAACAAAATTAATTAACTCTTATTAAATAAATTATTCCTATATAAAGCTAAATACTTATCTGTAAAATAAATCCTAATATAGCTACAATATAAATTATAATTATATTGTAGCTATTTTAGGATTAATATTTATTTTACAGGCAACTTTGTAATTATTTTAACCAGGTACAATAGTTATTAAATAGTTAAGAACTATTTAATAGTTACCTAGTTAAAATAATTACAAAATTACCTGTAAAATAAATCCTAACCTAAGTTACAATTAAAGCTAACACTATACTATCATTAAATTAATTAAATAAAATACCTACAATTACCTACAATTAAACCTAACACTACACTATCAATACATTAATTAAATACAATATCTACAAATAACTACAATGAAATAAACTAACTAAAGTACAAAAAATAAAAAAGAACTAAGTTACAAAAAATAAAAAAATATCTACAAACATAAGAAAAATATTACAACAATTTTAAACTAATTACACCTACTCTAAGCCCCCTAATAAAACAACAAAGCCCCCCAAAATAAAAAATGCCCTAACCTATTCTAAATTACTAAAGTTAAAAGCTCTTTTACCTTACCAGCCCTGAACAGGGCCCTTTGCGGGGCATGCCCCAAGAAGTTCAGCTCTTTTGCCTGTAAAAAAAAACATACAATACCCCCCCCAACATTACAACCCACCACCCACATACCCCTAATCTAACCCAAACCCCCCTTAAATAAACCTAACACTAAGCCCCTGAAGATCATCCTACCTTGTCTTCAACTCACCAGGTATCACCGATCCATCCTGGCTCCAAAATCTTCATCCAACCCAAGCGGGGGTTGGCGATCCATCATCCGGTGGCTGAAGAGGTCCAGAAGAGGCTCCAAAGTCTTCATCCTATCCGGGAAGAAGAGGCGATCCGGACCGGCAACCATCTTCATCCAAGCGGCATCTTCTATCTTCATCCGATGACGACCGGCTCCATCCTGAAGACCTCCACCGCGGACCCATCTTCTTCCGGCGACATCCAACTGAAGAATGACGGTTCCTTTAAGGGACGTCATCCAAGATGGCGTCCCTCGAATTCCGATTGGCTGATAGGATTCTATCAGCCAATCGGAATTAAGGTAGGAATATTCTGATTGGCTGATGGAATCAGCAAATCAGAATCAAGTTCAATCCGATTGGCTGATCCAATCAGCCAATCAGATTGAGCTTGCATTCTATTGGCTGATCGGAACAGCCAATAGAATGCGAGCTCAATCTGATTGGCTGAGTGGATCAGCCAATCGGATTGAACTTGATTCTGATTGGCTGATTCCATCAGCCAATCAGAATATTCCTACCTTAATTCCGATTGGCTGATAGAATCCTATCAGCCAATCGGAATTCGAGGGACGCCATCTTGGATGACGTCCCTTAAAGGAACCGTCATTCTTCAGTTGGATGTCGCCGGAAGAAGATGGGTCCGCGGTGGAGGTCTTCAGGATGGAGCCGGTCGTCATCGGATGAAGATAGAAGATGCTGCTTGGATCAAGATGGTTGCCGGTCCGGATCGCCTCTTCTTCCCGGATAGGATGAAGACTTTGGAGCCTCTTCTGGACCTCTTCAGCCACCGGATGATGGATCGCCAACCCCCGCTTGGGTTGGATGAAGATTTTGGAGCCAGGACGGATCGGTGATACCTGGTGAGGTGAAGACAAGGTAGGTTGATCTTCAGGGGCTTAGTGTTAGGTTTATTTAAGGGGGGTTTGGGTTAGATTAGGGGTATGTGGGTGGTGGGTTGTAATGTTGGGGGGGGTATTGTATGGTTTTTTTTACAGGCAAAAGAGCTTAACTTCTTGGGGCATGCCCCGCAAAGGGCCCTGTTCAGGGCTGGTAAGGTAAAAGAGCTTTTAACTTTAGTAATTTAGAATAGGGTAGGGCATTTTTTATTTTGGGGGGCTTTGTTGTTTTATTAGGGGGCTTAGAGTAGGTGTAATTAGTTTAAAATTGTTATAATATTTTTCTTATGTTTGTAGATATTTTTTTATTTTTTGAAACTTAGTTCTTTTTTATTTTTTGTACTTTAGTTAGTTTATTTCATTGTAGTTATTTGTAGATATTGTATTTAATTAATGTATTGATAGTGTAGTGTTAGGTTTAATTGTAGGTAATTGTAGGTATTTTATTTAATTAATTTAATTATAGTATAGTGTTAGGTTTAATTGTAACTTAGGTTAGGATTTATTTTACAGGTAATTTTGTATTTATTTTAACTAGGTAACTATTAAATAGTTCTTAACTATTTAATAGCTATTGTACCTGGTTAAAATAATTACAAAGTTGCCTGTAAAATAAATATTAATCCTAAAATAGCTACAATGTAATTATAATTTATATTGTAGCTATATTAGGGTTTATTTTACAGGTAAGTATTTAGCTTTAAATAGGAATAATTTATTTAATAAGAGTTAATTAATTTCGTTAGATTAAAATTATATTTAATTTAGGGGGGTGTTAGTGTTAGGGTTAGACTTAGCTTTAGGGGTTAATCCATTTATTAGAATAGCGGTGAGCTCCGGTCGGCAGATTAGGGGTTAATAATTGAAGTTAGGTGTCGGCGATGTTAGGGAGGGCAGATTAGGGGTTAATACTATTTATTATAGGGTTAGTGAGGCGGATTAGGGGTTAATAACTTTATAATAGTAGCGGTGCGGTCCGCTCGGCAGATTAGGGGTTAATAAGTGTAGGCAGGTGGAGGCGACGTTGAGGGGGGCAGATTAGGGGTTAATAAATATAATATAGAGGTCGGCGGTGTTAGGGGCAGCAGATTAGGGGTACATAGCTATAATGTAGGTGGCGGCGCTTTGCGGTCGGCAGATTAGGGGTTAATTATTGTAGGTAGCTGGCGGCGACGTTGTGGGGGGCAGATTAGGGGTTAATAAATATAATACAGGGGTCGGCGGTGTTAGGGGCAGCAGATTAGGGGTACATAAGTATAACGTAGGTGGCGGTCGGCAGATTAGGGGTTAAAAAAATTTAATCGAGTGGCGGCGATGTGGGGGGGCCTCGGTTTAGGGGTACATAGGTAGTTTATGGGTGTTAGTGTACTTTAGAGTACAGTAGTTAAGAGCTTTATGAACCGGCGTTAGCCCAAAAAGCTCTTAACTACTGACTTTTTTCCTGCGGCTGGAGTTTTGTCGTTAGATGTCTAACGCTCACTTCAGCCACGACTCTAAATACCGGAGTTAGAAAGATCCCATTGAAAAGATAGGATACGCAATTGACGTAAGGGGATCTGCGGTATGGAAAAGTCGCGGCTGAAAAGTGAGCGTTAGACCCTATTTTGAGTGACTCCAAATACCGGAGTTAGCCTAAAACCAGCGTTAGGAGCCTCTAACGCTGGTTTTCACGGCTAACGCCAAACTCCAAATCTAGGCCTTAGTGTACTTAAACACACCTCCTATGGATGTGGATGACAATTATATGGTAAATAACAGAGGACAAGATTTATGGTGAACTATAAGAATATTTATTTCTTTTTAGGCTTCTTGGATGAGGAGGCTGAGGTGACTGTAGTGGATTTCCTTGTTCTCCTGGTTTGAGAAGAGTCAGATGTTTCTGCTGGAGTGCTGGCCACAGATGATAGGCTAGAGGCAGTGTCCTGCTGGTGTGTAAAGTGCTCAACCAACACACCCAAGAGTTGATTTTGTTCCCGCCATCTATTGTCCATCTGCATATCAGACTGAATTCGCATAATCTGTGACTGGTTTTGAACAATTCCACTTAATGATGCTGCCATGTCCCTCTGCAGCTCTATGCTACGCTTGTGTAACCTCTCTTGGCTCCTGTGTAACCTCTCTCGGCTCCTGTGAAACCTCTCTTGGCCTCTTTGTCTGCTCTCACAGCTTGATATGAGCCTCCTCTGGAGTGCAATGTATTCCTCACCCAGGGGAGAATACTATGCATCCACAGGCTCTTGAGCAGCAGGGCTTCTAGGTGCTTGAGGTGCAGGTTCAGCTGCATCTGCTGGTTCCTGTGGGACATTTACAGCTGCATCTGCTGGTGCTTGTGGTACATTTTCAGCTGCATCTGCTGGTGCTTGTGGGATATTTTCAGCTGCATCCGCTGGTGCTTGTGGGACATTTTCAGCTGCATCTGCTGATGCTTGTGGGACATTTTCAGCTGCATCTGCTGGTGCTTGAGTACTTTCAGCTATATGTTCATTTGCAGATGGTGGAGCTCTCCCAAGTGAAGAGGATGGTGGAGATCTTCCAAGTGAAGAGGATGGTGGAGCTCTCAGGGTGGATTGATAGTCCCACTGATGACCAGTGTGTGATCACTCAGCCTGTCCAGTTGGCACTTCTTGTGACATAGCCTGTGTGTAAAAGCCATGACTGCCCTGAGATTGTGTTGGGGGGGGGGGTAAATACATGGACCCTTTGTGGCTGTCTTGGCTCCCCTCAAAGCCAAAAGAAGAATATTCCTCTGGCCAGGAATTTTGCCAGGGGTCATATGTCAATGGTGGTGGCATCACTTCCGGGTCCTCAACTGAAGCCATCCAACCTTGCTCATGCCTGGGAGCATAATGTTCACGTGGTTGCCTGAAGACTGGTGATGGTGGCTGCATGCCTGTGACTGGTAGTGGTGGTGGAGGTGGCGGCATGCCTGTGACTGGTGGTGGTGGTGGAGGTGGTGGCATGCCTGTTTGCATCCTCGTGACAGGAGGTTCTGTGGAGGAGTCAAATGATGAGAGGGATTAGTACAGTCATATATATGTCCATGTGGGCATACGATATATATGTCCATACATAGGGCCTATACTGATTCTCATGTCAAACTCTATAACATGCATGTGCACATTGTGATTTGTGATATGAGGGATTTTAATATGCACAATATACAGGTATGTGTTTCATACAATAGTTATGTGTACATGTCAATGATGGAAAAAATGTGTTCTTTAAGTGAAACTATGGTCACACAATTTACTTTAGCCTGATGTAGGCACAGAACCTGCTTTCTTGAGCTAAAAGTATTGTGATGGCTATAGTGTCCATTTACTGAAAACTCTACATGTGGCTTGTGGCCTGTGTTACTCTAAGACATGTTAGTATTGCACTATTCCACCTCATATCATGAATTGCATTGTGTTAAGTAGCATTAATGTGAAATATAATTGTAGATGTTTTTGTTAGTAGGCCAAATACCATGCTCCTCATTGTGTACATGAATGTGTGACATTAAAGGATGTTATATCTCGAATACATATAATACTGGTGTGTGGAATGTTACTCACCAGCATGATGTGCTGTGGTTGCAGCCCCTGAGTCACAATCCCCTGGAAGTCCACGGACTTCTGTGATACTCAGGGACCTATGTATCATCTCCTGCCAGGTTTTGTATTCTATGTCCAGGGGTGGACCACCGCCTGTTCCCCTCTGGTGCATAGCTTCCTGCCCCATCTTTTCTTTCACCCGCCTCTTGCAGTTATTCCACCACTTTTTAAGGCCCTCAACAGTCCTCCTCTGAGGGGCCACACTGTTGACAGCATCCTCTACTGCCAACCATGCTGTTTTATGGCTTTTGGCACTGCCTTTGCCCTTCTCCTGGCCAAAGAGGGCACTGTGATTGTCCATGATGTCCTGGACTAGGGCAACATTTTCATCGAATTTGAAGTTTGGACATCTCATCCTCTCATCCTCCGTGGACACCTGGCTTGCTCCCTGTGATGTCCCTGTTGTGGGTTCCTCCCTATCCTCTCCCTCCTCCCCCTTCTGTCCCCAAGTGCACCCTCTGTCCCTCTTCTAGATATGCCTGGTCTCTGGGGCTCTCGGGCATCTCCCCTCCCATCATCCCTTCTAGCTCTCCCTCTCCCCACTCCAATTTCTCCCTGACGGGGACCCCACTGCTCCTCCTGTCCTCTACAATACTCCTCTCCCTGCCACTCCTCTCCCCTCCTCCCCTCCTCCCTACCTCTCCCTGCCATTCTCACACTACACACACTCACACACTCACACTCACTCCCAGTTCAATCACACACAATCACAACCAAACACTCAGCCTATCACGCTGTAAAATAGAAAATAAAATGTGTTAGGTGTTTGAAAAAAAAGTGTGGTGTCATTGTATATGTATGCATGCAATATGTAAAAATATGTGTAAGTGTACAAGCTTAATCAACCAACAATGCGACCTAACTAACTCCTCTGTTTGCGCCTCTCTCTCTACTCTGACTAATCCTCCACTCCACTGTAGTGTGCTGTAGCTCAACGAACCATCCAAACACACTGAAGAAAATGGTGGCTGCGCATGGGTTTATATATACGTGAAATACGTGTCGTATTTTTAGATGGAGTCGCGGTTCATTTTTACGAGTGTTAGCTTAATTTGCATAAAACTACTCTTTATTGAGACTTTACGTGGACAAAATACAGGCGTAAGTTACTTGCGACGACTAAAATGTGTATTTGCGCACTTTTCGGAAGATCGCCAGTTTGTCCTACTTACGCCAGTTTAGCATCTAACGGCGCAGTATATGTAATACCCCAATGTGCGAGGTGAAATTACGGGCGGCGCGGGTTCCCACACTTGCGCCGAAAACTACGCCGTATATCGGATCGCGCCCCTGATGTGTATCTTTAAAAACTAAGGACTAGACTAAGAATGGAGCACAATATTGCCCTTAAAGGGACACTGAACCCAATTTTTTTATTTTGTGATTCAGACAGAGCATGCAATTTTAAGCAACTTTCTAATTTACTCCTATTATCAATTTTTCTTTGTTCTCTTGCTATCTTTATTTGAAAAAGAAGGCATCTAAGCTTTTTTTTTGGTTCAGACTCCGGACAGCACTTTTTTTTTATTGGTGGATGAATTTATCCACCAATCAGCAAGAACAACCCAGGTTGTTCACCAAAAATGGGCCGGCATCTAAACTTACATTCTTGCATTTCAAATAAAGATACCAAGAGAATTAAGAAAATGTCATAATAGGAGTAAATTAGAAAGTTGCTTTTAATTTCATGCTCTATCTGAATCACGAAAGAAAAAATTTGGGTTCAGTGTCAAAGCGAGCGTAATATTTGCACACCACACATGTAAATGTGCGCTTGCATTACAAGTGTGGAGGAATGTGAATGCGACCTCACAATTGCATTGCCCGGAAGCCAAGTGCTCAAGAGAGCACGCTTCCATAGGCTTCAATGGGAGCGTTGGGCAGCAATACAGTGGGGCAAAAAAGTATTTAGTCAGCCACCAATTGTGCAAGCTCTCCCACTTAAGAAGATGAGAGAGGCCTGTAATTTTCATCATAGGTATACCTCAACTACGAGAGACAAAATGTGGAAACAAATCCAGACAATCACATTGTCTGATTTGGAAAGAATTTATTTGCATATTATGGTGGAAAATAAGTATTTGGTCACCTACAAGCAAGCAAGATTTCTGGCTCTCACAGACCTGTGTCTTCTTCTTTAAGAGGCTCCTCTGTCCTCCACTCATTACCTGTATTAATGGCACCTGTTTGAACTTGTTATCAGTATAAAAGACACCTGTCCACAACCTCAAACAGTCACACTCCAAACTCCACTATGGTGAAGACCAAAGAGCTGTCAAAGGACACCAGAACCAAAATTGTAGACCTGCACCAGGCTGGGAAGACTGAATCTGCAATAGGCAAGCAGCTTGGTGTGAAGAAATCAACTGTGGGAGCAATAATTAGAAAATGGAAGACATACAAGACCACTGATAATCTCCCTCGATCTGGAGCTCCATGCAAGATCTCACCCCGTGGGGTCAAAATGATCACAAGAACGGTGAGCAAACAAACCAGAACCACACGGGGGGACCTAGTGAATGACCTGCAGAGAGCTGGGACCAACGTAACAAAGGCTACCATCAGTAACACACTACGCTGCCAGGGACTCAGATCCTGCAGTGCCAGACGTGTCCCCCTGCTTAAGCAAGTACATGCCCGGGCCCATCTGAAGTATGCTAGAGAGCATTTGGATGATCCAGAAGCGGATTGGGAGAATGTCATATGGTCAGATGAAACGAAAGTAGAACTGTTTGGTAGAAACACAACTCATTGTGTTTGGAGGAGAGAGAATGCTGAGTTGCAACCAAAGAACACCATACCTACTGTGAAGCATGGGGGTGGCAACTTCATGCTTTGGGGCTGTTTCTCTGCAAAGATTACAGGACGACTGATCCGTGTACATGAAAGAATGAATGGGGCCATGTATCGTGAGATTTTGAGTGCATACCTCCTTCCATCAGCAAGGGTATTGAAGATGAAACGTGGCTGGGTCTTTCAGAATGACAATGATCCCAAACACACCACCCGGGCAACGAAGGAGTGGCTTCGTAAGAAACATTTCAAGGTCCTGGAGTGGCCTAGCCAGTATCCAGATCTCAACCCCATAGAAAACCTTTGGAGGGAGTTGAAAGTCCGTGTTGCCCAGCGACAGCCCCAAAACATCACTGCTCTAGAGGAGATCTGCATGCAGGAATGGGCCAACATACCAGCAACAGTGTGTGACAACCTTGTGAAGACTTACAGAATGTTTGATCTCTGTCATTGCCAACAAAGGATATATAACATGAGATGAACTTTTGATATTGACCAAATACTTATTTTCCACCATAATATGCAAATAAATTCTTTCCAAATCAGACAATGTGATTGTCTTGATTTGTTTCCACATTTTGTCTCTAATAGTTGAGGTATACCTATGATGAAAATTACAGGCTTCTCTCATCTTCTTAAGTGGGAGAACTTGCACAATTGGTGGCTGACTAAATACTTTTTTGCCCTACTATATATATATATATATATATATATATATATATATATATATATATATATATATATATATATATATATATATATATATATACCCCACTATACAGGGAGTGCAGAATTATTAGGCAAGTTGTATTTTTGAGGATTAATTTTATTATTGAACAACAACCATGTTCTCAATGAACCCAAAAAACTCATTAATATCAAAGCTGAATAGTTTTGGAAGTAGTTTTTAGTTTGTTTTTAGTTATAGCTATTTTATATCTATTTTATAGCTATATTATATATCTATTTTATAGCTATATTATATATCTATTTTATAGCTATATTGAAGGATTCACCCATTACTCCCGCAACATTTACTTCTGTTCACATTTATGTAACCCTTAATAGAGTAAACGATATGCATTCTAACTATATCTATATTTAATAGTAATCTGGGTCTTATGTGTCCACAAGTATATTGGAGAATTTAGTGACATATGTGTGTCTTTCTCTTAACACACATGGTTTTAAATTCTCTTTGCTTTCCTGTATACAGGAAGTGCAGAATTATTAGGCAAGTTGTATTTTTGAGGATTAATTTTATTATTGAACAACAACCATGTTCTCAATGAACCCAAAAAACTCATTAATATCAAAGCTGAATATTTTTGGAAGTAGTTTTTAGTTTGTTTTTAGTTTTAGCTATTTTAGGGGGATATCTGTGTGTGCAGGTGACTATTACTGTGCATAATTATTAGGCAACTTAACAAAAAACAAATATATACCCATTTCAATTATTTATTTTTACCAGTGAAACCAATATAACATCTCAACATTCACAAATATACATTTCTGACATTCAAAAACAAAACAAAAACAAATCAGTGACCAATATAGCCACCTTTCTTTGCAAGGACACTCAAAAGCCTGCCATCCATGGATTCTGTCAGTGTTTTGATCTGTTCACCATCAACATTGCGTGCAGCAGCAACCACAGCCTCCCAGACACTGTTCAGAGAGGTGTACTGTTTTCCCTCCTTGTAAATCTCACATTTGATGATGGACCACAGGTTCTCAAAGGGGTTCAGATCAGGTGAACAAGGAGGCCATGTCATTAGATTTTCTTCTTTTATACCCTTTTTTGCCAGCCACGCTGTGGAGTACTTGGACGCGTGTGATGGAGCATTGTCCTGCATGAAAATCATGTTTTTCTTGAAGGATGCAGACTTCTTCCTGTACCACTGCTTGAAGAAGGTGTCTTCCAGAAACTGGCAGTAGGACTGGGAGTTGAGCTTGACTCCATCCTCAACCCGAAAAGGCCCCACAAGCTCATCTTTGATGATACCAGCCCAAACCAGTACTCCACCTCCACCTTGCTGGCGTCTGAGTTGGACTGGAGCTCTCTGCCCTTTACCAATCCAGCCACGGGCCCATCCATCTGGCCCATCAAGACTCACTCTCATTTCATCAGTCCATAAAACCTTAGAAAAATCAGTCTTGAGATATTTCTTGGCCCAGTCTTGACGTTTCAGCTTGTGTGTCTTGTTCAGTGGTGGTCGTCTTTCAGCCTTTCTTACCTTGGCCATGTCTCTGAGTATTGCACACCTTGTGCTTTTGGGCACTCCAGTGATGTTGAAGCTCTGAAATATGGCCAAACTGGTGGCAAGTGGCATCTTGGCAGCTGCACGCTTGACTTTTCTCAGTTCATGGGCAGTTATTTTGCGCCTTGGTTCTTCCACACGCTTCTTGCGACCCTGTTGACTATTTTGAATGAAACGCTTGATTGTTCGATGATCACGCTTCAGAAGCTTTGCAATTTTAAGAGTGCTGCATCCCTCTGCAAGATATCTCACTATTTTTGACTTTTCTGAGCCTGTCAAGTCCTTCTTTTGACCCATTTTGCCAAAGGAAAGGAAGTTGCCTAATAATTATGCACACCTGATATAGGGTGTTGATGTCATTAGACCACACCCCTTCTCATTACAGAGATGCACATCACCTAATATGCTTAATTGGTAGTAGGCTTTCGAGCCTATACAGCTTGGAGTAAGACAACATGCATAAAGAGGATGATGTGGTCAAAATACTCATTTGCCTAATAATTCTGCACACAGTGTATATATATATATATATATATATATATATATATATATATATATATATATATATATATATATATATATATATATATATATTTCAAGCGATGGTGTAAGTGCACTCTCACCAACTTATGCAACTTGTCAGGGTGCTGTAAGATAATAGATAAACTGTAGCAAAGAAGCACTCACTGAACGATTCCAACTGTGACAAAAGACTTTAATTCAAACGAGTGACGTTTCGGGACAATAGCAGTCCCTTCCTCTGACAAGCTAACAATGTGAAAAAGCAGGCCTTAAATAGGCTCCAAAAATACCCTCCCTATAAGTGTGACCAATCATGGTCAAGGTAACAAAACCTATCTTACCCAGTAACAAATAGTAATCGATATTACAATAGTGCAAAACAAGTTAATCAAGTGAGTTAAAACATAGGGCCCCGTGTTGCTAATAGAGTGGGGGGAATAATCTCAGTCCAACCATTTATAATAAGCTGCTAAACGACTATAAACAAAGTAAAAAAACAAAGTAAAGAAACAATATAATGAGAGGATCGTAATCCAACCAATCAGTGTGGTCCCAGTCATGTAGATCGTAATTCCACCAATGGGCAGTCATCTGACTTGTGGGAATCATAATAGTACCAATCAGCAGCCTAATAGCATTCTGTATCAGAAGCGTCATACCTCTACGCTCTCCAGATACGCCCACCTGTCACTGAAAATGCCTGTTGCATATAGCAACACAGCAAAAACATCTTGCTAAATCTGACCAGATCGCTGCTTGCCAGTCATGGACAGATGCAGCGATGAGCTCGCCATAGAAATCACAGCGGATTTCCTTCAGAGTTATTGTTAGTGTTACCCATATCAGATAACAAAGGCGTTACACAGCCAAACTAATGCTGTCAAAGAGATGGCGAGATCTAACCAATCAGCAGTATGTCCACACCCCCATGGGCGTGACAAGACCATCGCTATGTTATTGTCCGCCTCTATGACTCTATATCAGAAATGATGGGCTAACCAATTAAGATAATCACACCCATCTAGAAGTGACAAGCAGTTTTCATCTAGGACCACACACATTGACGGACAATGGCGAACATGGCTATATTCGTGTAACATTACCAATAAGTGTTAGTTGTTTATTTCATAACAACAAACTGTGATTCTAATACCTATCTGTTTCTACGGTCGCTGCATGCAGACTCATATTCTGTGCATCAATCAACATCAGGTGGCTCTCTTAACATTATGTTGGTATTATTGTGTCCATTATATGGACAAATTAATTTTAACATTATCTTAATTTAATTGTATGTTTCACTTTGTGTATACTCCGTGTTGCTTTTTAGCTTGGGTGGTCTATCTCACACCAAACCCATAATCTGTGCCACAATTATGGTTAGATGCTAAGCTTGCGGTGCCCTTACAAGGAACCGACAGTGATATACATCTTACTTTTTCGTTATTATTCACTAGGGATATAGAATAGCTTATATGTTGTTTTATACATATAGGTTTTATGCATATAGGTTTCCCTTTTTATATATACATATAGGTTCATTTGTTTCTGTTTACACTGTTTACACTTTATTTTTAGGATGTTGATTGATGCACAGAATATGAGTCTGCATGCAGCGACCGTAGAAACAGATAGGTATTAGAATCACAGTTTGTTGTTATGAAATAAACAACTAACACTTATTGGTAATGTTACACGAATATAGCCATGTTCGCCATTGTCCGTCAATGTGTGTGGTCCTAGATGAAAACTGCTTGTCACTTCTAGATGGGTGTGATTATCTTAATTGGTTAGCCCATCATTTCTGATATAGAGTCATAGAGGCGGACAATAACATAGCGATGGTCTTGTCACGCCCATGGGGGTGTGGACATACTGCTGATTGGTTAGATCTCGCCATCTCTTTGACAGCATTAGTTTGGCTGTGTAACGCCTTTGTTATCTGATATGGGTAACACTAACAATAACTCTGAAGGAAATCCGCTGTGATTTCTATGGCGAGCTCATTGCTGCATCTGTCCATGACTGGCAAGCAGCGATCTGGTCAGATTTAGCAAGATGTTTTTGCTGTGTTGCTATATGCAACAGGCATTTTCAGTGACAGGTGGGCGTATCTGGAGAGCGTAGAGGTATGACGCTTCTGATACAGAATGCTATTAGGCTGCTGATTGGTACTATTATGATTCCCACAAGTCAGATGACTGCCCATTGGTGGAATTACGATCTACATGACTGGGACCACACTGATTGGTTGGATTACGATCCTCTCATTATATTGTTTCTTTACTTTGTTTTTTTACTTTGTTTATAGTCGTTTAGCAGCTTATTATAAATGGTTGGACTGAGATTATTCCCCCCACTCTATTAGCAACACGGGGCCCTATGTTTTAACTCACTTGATTAACTTGTTTTGCACTATTGTAATATCAATTACTATTTGTTACTGGGTAAGATAGGTTTTGTTACCTTGACCATGATTGGTCACACTTATGGGGAGGGTATTTTTGGAGCCTATTTAAGGCCTGCTTTTTCACATTGTTAGCTTGTCAGAGGAAGGGACTGCTATTGTCCCGAAACGTCACTCGTTTGAATTAAAGTCTTTTGTCACAGTTGGAATCGTTCAGTGAGTGCTTCTTTGCTACAGTTTATATATATATATATATATATATATATATAAACACAAGCTTGCACTCTCTGGTCTTTTCAAATTATTTACTGTGAAAAGTGTGACGTTTCGGGGACAAAGTATCCCCTTCCTCAGACACAGTGTATACAAAGTGAATCAAATATGACAAACACCCAAATTGAGACAAAAAACAACAAACAGTAACCATGGAAACCACCATGTCAAATAAATATACAAGTATAGGATTTTCACATAGTGCTAAATTATTAGTTCATGTAATCGTGTTATCATACTCATGCGGTCATAGTGGGTACAGTGTACTATAAACATTGTGACATAAATACAACTTAGGGGACTCTATTCATGGAAACTGTGCAAAATTAAAACTCTGATAATCTGTGTACTCTATATACAGGATCCTTCAAATCAGATAATTATCCTACTTTCTTGGTTCTCACACATAATTTTAAACACCATACACTGTCATAAAGATCAGATTCATATATAGATCATATTAACATATTGATCGGATTGTGTTTAACTCTGATTACTCGATCTGCCAAAACACCCCCCGGTCCATGTAACCGTCACATGTTCCTGTAAAGCCAAACAGAAGAAGGCATCATAGCACCATGGTGACACAAACTATGTGTAACGAGGTTCTTGGGCTCATAGGCCTTGGCATATATCCATCCATTTGTTTATGGTTATCTGACCTGATTGGTTTATGGTTATTTATAGATGTATAGGTCCCCATGCATAATTAGATGTGGGAAGATGAATCTTACCCCAGTCATTTGGTAGATATACTGAAGTAATGTACTTATACCATTGAGGGGTTTATTTTAACCTCAGTAAACACACTATCCTATGTAGTTGGGCCATATAATCTGGGCCCTATTACCAATAGCATTCCATTTTTGAAGACTATATTTCCATTATTAAAGTGTATATATCCTTTATCAGTAACCCACCAAGAATGGCTTTTTATCCCCTAATAGGCTATAGTGATGTTGGCAGTTATAGTGATAACCATTACACACTAGTCAGTCCAAAATGTTGTAGTTATTTCAAATAGTCCACATGTCCATGTAGGGCCTATTAATGTTAGGTTAGTTATGAGGTCAGATTACAGTAATACTGCTCAATGAGAGATTAAACTGTAATACAATGTGGTTATCGCTACACATAGTTTTGTGTCATTATGGTGCTATGATGACTTCTCCTGTTTTGCTTTACAGGAACACGTGACAGTGATTTGAACTGGTGGTTGTGTTTTGAATTCTTCTGGGTACACGCCACGGCCATGTTGGATGCAGACTACCACCGTGCAGATCGAGTAATCAGAGGTAAACACAATATGATCTATATGTGAATCTGATCTTAATGACAGTGTATGGTGTTTAAAATTACGTGTGAGAACCCGGAAACTAGGATAATTATCTGATGTGAAGGATCCTGTATAAAGAGTATCAGAGTGTTTGCACAGTATCCATGAACAAAGTCCTCTTAGGTGTATTTATGTAACAATGTTTATAGTAAACTGTACCCACTATGACCACATGAGTATGATAGCACGATTACATGCACTAATAATTTTGCACTATGTGAAAATCCTATACTTGTATATTTATTTGACATGGTGGTTTCCATGGTTACTGTTTGGCGGGTTTTTTTCTCAATTAGGGTGTGTGTCAGTTTGACAATGTTTATTATATATTTGATTCACTTTGTATACACTGGGGCCTATCTATCAAGCTCCGAAAGGAGTTTGACGGCCCGTGTTTCTGGCGAGTCTTCAGACTCACCAGAAACAGCAGTTATGAAGCAGCAGTCACAAAGAATGCTGCTCCATAACCCTGTCCGCCTGCTCTGAGCAGGCGGACAGGAATTGCAACAATTCAACCCGATCCAGTACGATCAGGTTGATTGACATCTCCCTGCTGGTGGCCCATTGGCCGCGAGTCTGCAGGGGGCGGCATTGCACCAGCAGCTCTTGTGAGCTGCTGGTGGAATGTTAAATGCAGAGAGCGTATTGCTCTCCGCATTCAGCGATGTCTTGCGGACCTGATCCGCACTGTCGGATCAGGTCCGCAAGACATTTCTTAAATATGCCTCATTGTGTCTGAATAAGGGGATACTTTGTCCCCAAAACATCACACTTTTACAGTAAATAATTTTAAAAATTCAGTCAATCAGATTGAGCTTGCATTCTATTGGCTGTTCCGATCAGCCAATAGAATGCAAGCTCAATCTGATTGGCTGATTGGATCAGCCAATCCGATTGAACTTGAATCTGATTGGCTGATTCAATCAGCCAATCAGATTTTTCCTACCTTAATTCCGATTGGCTGATAGAATCCTATCAGCCAATCAGAATTCGAGGGACAACATCTTGGATGACGTCCCTTAAAGGAACCTTCATTCGTCAGGAAGTCGTCGGTGGAAGAAGATGGCTCCGCGTCGGCTCGTCTGAAGATGGCTCCGCTCCGCTCCGGATGGATGAAGATTGAAGACGCCGCCTGGATGATGACTTCAATCGGATGGAAGACTTCTTCAGCGCCCCTTGGATGATGACTTCAATCGGATGGAAGACTTCTTCAGTGCCCCTTGGATGATAACTTCGGCCGCTGCAAATGTCCTCTTCTGTTCCATCGGTGGTCGGCTGGCTGAAGACGGCTAAAGGTAGTATAATCTTCAGGGGGGTAGTGTTAGGTTTATTTAAGGGGGGTTTGGGTTAGAGTAGGGGTATGTGGGTGGTGGGTTTTAATGTTGGGGGGGTGTATTTTTTACAGGCAAAAGAGCTGAATACTTTGGAGCATGCCCCGCAAAAGGCCCTTTTAAGGGCTGGTAAGGTAATAGAGCTGTTAACTTTCGTAATTTAGAATAGGGTAGGGCATTTTTTTATTTTGGGGGGATTTGTTATTTTATTAGGGGGCTTAGATTAGGTGTAAGTAGCAAAAAATTGTTGTAATATTTTTAAAATGTTTGTAACTTTTTATTTTTTGTAACTTATTTTTTTTTATCTTTTGTACTTTAGTTAGTTTATTTAATTGTAGTTATTTGTAGCTAATTTATTTAATTAATTTAATGATAGTGTAGTGTTAGGTTTAATTGTAACTTAGGTTAGGATTTATTTTACAGGTAATTTTGTATTTCTTTTAGCTAGGTAGGTATTATTAATTACATTGTAGCTATCTTAGGGTTTATTTTACAAGTAATTATTTAGTTTAAATAGGAATAATTTATTTAATGATAGTGTAGTGTTAGGTGTAATTGTTACTTAGGTTAGGATTTATTTTACAGGTAAATTTGTCTTTATTTTAACTAGGTAGCTATTAAATAGTTAATAACTATTTAATAGCTATTGTACCTAGTTAAAATAAATTTAAATTTGCCTGTAAAATAAAAATAAATCCTAAAATAGCTACAATATAATTATTAGTAATATTGTAACCATATTAGGTTTTATTTTAAAGGTACGTATTTAGTTTTAAATAGGATTAATTTAGTTAATAAGAGTTATAATATTTCTATGTATTTAATTAATATTTAAGTTAATGGGGTGTTAGGGTTAGACTTAGGTTTAGGGGTTAATAATTTTATTTTAGTGTTGGCGGTGTAGGGGGGGCACGATAGGGGTTAATAAATTTATTATAGGTGGCGACGGTGTAGGGAGGGGCAGGATAGGGGTTAATAAATTTATTATAGGTGGCAACGGTGTAGGGGGGCAGGATAGGGGTTACTAGGTATAATGTAGGTGGCAGTGGGCTCCGGGAGCGGTGGTTTAGGGGTTAATACATTTATTATAGTTGCGGCGGGGTCTAGGAGCAGCGGTATAGGGGTTAATAAATTTATTATAGTTGCGGCGGGGTCCGGGATCGACAGGATAGGGGTTAATAAATTTATTATAGGTGGCAGCGGTATAGGGGGGCAAGATAGGGGTTACTAGGTATAATGTAGGTGGCGGTGGGCTCCGGGAGCGGCGGTTTAGGGGTTAATAAATTTATTATAGTTGCGGCAGGGTCTAGGAGTGGCGGTTTAGGGGTTAATAACTTTATTTAGTTGCGGGGGGCTCCAGGGGCACCGGTATAGGGGGTAGAACAGTGTAGTTTAGTGTGGGTGCTTAGTGACAGGAGTATCAATAAAGCTGGGAAAAAGCCGAAGAGCAGCGAGATCGGATGAGTGATAACTATCACAGTCCACTGCTCATCGCCCCATACTTGGTGCGCATCTTTTTGACAGCTTTTTTGATAACTTTTGCGAGATTATTCAGGTCCGCGGCGGCGATGGTAAGCGAGCTTAGGCGGGCGTATTGGGGCCAGCGAAGGCAGGTAAGTAGACACGTTGATAACTAGAGGCCCTTATCTCTAAATAGTATTGTAATATATATTTTTACTCTGTGAAATGTGTGCACTATACCTGACAATACACTTATCATTTATTTAGGACTTATTATCCCATAGATAATTCTTTGGTTCATATATCTTCGCCAATCGAAATCTCTTTTCTTTGCATCTTTTGTCTGTATTGTGTTTCTACATTAGAGGGAATGCAGATAACACAATAGTTGGATTTTATATATATATATATATATATAAATATATATATATATATAAATATATATATATATATATATATATATATCTTTATACATTTATGTATACATATGTATTTATATGTATATAAGTCTGTAACTACATATATACAGATATAAATACATAAATGCATATGTGCACACACACACACACATATATATATATATATATATATATATATATATATACACAATATATATATATATATATATATATAAATATATATATACAGCATATATACAATATATATATATATATGTATATATATATATATATATATATATATATATATATATATATATATACATATATATATATACACACACACACACACAATACATATATACATGATATGTATATACCTATTTAGACATGTTTATGTTTATCTCTATGTCAAATACTTTCCCAGCCTTTTTTCTAACACCTGAGACCTCATATCTTTGAACCCTTTTAACTTTTTAAATAATCTTTATTAGAAAGTGTTATGAGTGTAACAGTATTTTAAATATAATTTTGATGTTTTTTGTGCAAGTGTAACAGTGAACCAGAGCTTTAAAGTTTTGACGTTTATTTTCAACTCATAATATGCACACTACTTCTGACAGGCACAAAAAGCCACGATAAACCACTTTTCTCTTAAGCGCAACTGTTGCAGTTCCACTCACAATCTAGCTCTAAAAGAGTAAAGAATTTGTTATAGGAAGTAATCATGTACAGTTTTATATGGTACAGAGATGAAGGAGTGGCCCTTTGCTTAAAGGGACATTGTACACTAGCTGGTTTTGGGCTACCGATGGTATTTAGAGTCAGTCAGCCGCGACTTTTCCATACCGCAGATCCCCCTACGCCATTTGCGTATCCTATCTTTTCAATGGGATCTTTCTAACGCCGGTATTTAGAGTCTTGGCTGAAGTGAGCGTTAGAAATCTAACGACAAAACTCCAGCCGCAGAAAAAAGTCAGTAGTTAAGAGCTTTCTGGGCTAACGCCGGTTCATAAAGCTCTTAACTACTGTGCTCTAAAGTACACTAACACCCATAAACTACCTATGTACCCCTAAACCAAGGTCCCCCCACATCGCCGCCACTCTATTAAATTTTTTAACCCCTAATCTGCCGACCGCACACCGCCGCCACCTAAGTAAACCCTATGTACCCCTAATCTGCTGCCCCTAACACCGCCGACCCCTATATTATATTTATTAACCCCTAATCTGCCGCCCCCAACGTCGCCTCCACCTACCTACAATTATTAACCCCTAATCTGCCGACCGGACCTCACTGCTACTATAATAAAGTTATTAACCCCTAATCCGCCTCACTCCCCGCCTCAATAACCCTATAATAAATAGTATTAACCCATAATCTGCCCTCCCTAACATTGCCGACACCTAACTTCAAGTATTAACCCCTAATATGCCGACCGGACCTCACTGCTACTCTAATAAATTTATTAACCCCTAAAGCTAAGTCTAACCTTAACACTAACTCCCCCTAAGTTAAATATAATTTAAATCTAACGAAATAAATTAACTGTTATTAAATAAATTATTCCTATTTAAAGCTAAATACTTACCTGTAAAATAAACCCTAATATAGCTACAATATAAATAATAATTATATTGTAGCTATCTTAGGATTTATTTTTATTTTACAGGCAACTTTCAATTTATTTTAACTAGGTACAATAGCTATTAAATATTTATTAACTATTTAATAGCTACCTAGCTAAAATAAAGACAAATGTACCTGTAAAATAAAACCTAACCTATGTTACAATTACACCTAACACTACACTATACTTAAATAAATTATTCCTATTTAAAAACTAAATACTTACCTGTAAAATAAACCCTAATATAGCTACAATGTAATTAATAATTACATTGTAGCTATTTTAGGATTTATATTTATTTTACAGGTAACTTGGTATTTATTTTAGCTAGTTAGAATAGTTATTAAATAGTTATTAAATAGTTAATAACTATTTAATAACTACCTAGTTAAAAGAAATACAAAATTACCAGTACAATAAATCCTAACCTAAGTTACAATTAAACCTAACACTACACTATCATTAAATTAATTAAATAAATTAACTACAAATAACTACAATTAAATACAATTACATAAACTAACTAAATTACAAAAAATAAAAAAGCTAAGTTACAAAAAATAAAAAAAATAAGTTACAAACATTTTAAAAATATTACAACAATTTTAAGCTAATTACACCTAATCTAAGCCCCCTAATAAAATAACAAAGCCCCCCAAAATAAAAAAAATGCCCTGACCTATTCTAAATTAAAAAAGTTCAAAGCTCTTTTACCTTACCAGCCCTTAAAAGGGCCTTTTGCGGGGCATGCCCCAAAGAAAACTGCTCTTTTGCCTGTAAATGAAAAATTCAACCCCCCCACATTAAAACCCACCCCCCACATATCCCTAATCTAACCCAAACCCCCCTTAAATAAACCTAACACTACCCCCCTGAAGATCATCCTACCTTGAGTT
This sequence comes from Bombina bombina, assembly GCF_027579735.1. Taxonomy (NCBI): domain Eukaryota; kingdom Metazoa; phylum Chordata; class Amphibia; order Anura; family Bombinatoridae; genus Bombina; species Bombina bombina. The sequence goes on along the minus strand of NC_069502.1, from coordinate 324,443,010 downwards.
ATCTTCAGCCAGCCAACCCACCGATGGAACCAAAGAGGAAATCCGGAGCGGCAGAAGTGATCCTCCAAGGGGCGCTGAAGAAGTCTTCCATCCGATGAAGTCATCATCCAGGTGGCACTGAAGAAGTCTTCCATCCGGGCGATGTCATCTTCCAAGCAGCGCTGAAGAAGTCTTCCATCCGGGCGATGTCATCTTCCAAGCGGGGTCTTCAATCTTCTTCTTCAGGATCCATCTTCATTCTGCCGACGCGGAACATCCTTCTTCCCCGACGGACTACCGATGAATGAAGGCTCCTTTAAGGGACGTCATCCAAGAAGGCGTCCCTCGAATTCCGATTGGCTGATAGGATTCTATCAGCCAATCGGAATTAAGGTAGGAAAAATCTGATTGGCTGATTGAATCAGCCAATCAGATTCAAGTTCAATCCGATTGGCTGATCCAATCAGCCAATCAGATTGAGCTCGCATTCTATTGGCTGATCAGAACAGAATTTTCCTACCTTAATTCCGATTGGCTGATAGAATCCTATCAGCCAATCGGAATTCGAGGGACGCCATCTTGGATGACGTCCCTTAAAGGAGCCTTCATTCATCGGTAGTCCGTCGGGGAAGAAGGATGTTCCGCGTCGGCAGAATGAAGATGGATCCTGAAGAAGAAGATTGAAGACCCCGCTTTGAAGATGACATCGCCCGGATGGAAGACTTCTTCAGCGCCGCCTGGATGATGACTTCATCAGATGGAAGACTTCTTCAGCGCCCCTTGGAGGATCACTTCTGCCGCTCCGGATCTCCTCTTCGGTTCCATCGGTGGGTAGGCTGGCTGAAGACAAATCAAGGTAGGATGATCTTCAGGGGGGTAGTGTTAGGTTTATTTAAGGGGGGTTTGGGTTAGATTAGGGGTATGTGGGTGGTGGGTTTTAATGTTGGGGGGGTTGTATTACAGGCAAAAGAGCAGTTTTCTTTGGGGCATGCCCCGCAAAAGGCCCTTTTAATGGCTGGTAAGGTAAAAGAGCTTTGAACTTTTTTAATTTAGAATAGGGTAGGGCATTTTTTTATTTTGGGGGGCTTTGTCATTTTATTAGGGGGCTTAGATTAGGTGTAATTAGCTTAAAATTGTTGTAATATTTTTAAAATGTTTGTAAATATTTTTTATTTTTTGTAACTTAGCTTTTTTTATTTTTTGTACTTTAGTTAGTTTATGTAATTGTATTTAATTGTAGTTATTTGTAGTTCATTTATTTAATTAATTTAATGATAGTGTAGTGTTAGGTTTAATTGTAACTTAGGTTAGGATTTATTTTACAGGTAATTTTGTATTTCTTTTAGCTAGGTAGTTATTAAATAGTTAATAACTAATAACTATTCTAACTAGCTAAAATAAATACAAAGTTACCTGTAAAATAAATATAAATCCTAAAATAGCTACAATGCAATTATTAATTACATTGTAGCTATATTAGGGTTTATTTTACAGGTAAGTATTTAGTTTTAAATAGGAATAATTTATTTAATAAGAGTTAATTTATTTCGTTAGATTTAAATTATATTTAATTTAGGGGTGTGTTAGTGTTAAGGTTAGACTTAGCTTTAGGGGTTAATAACTTTATTATAGTAGCGGCGAGGTCCGGTCGGCAGATTAGGGGTTAATACTTGAAGTTAGGTGTCGTGATGTTAGGGAGGGCAGATTAGGGGTTAATACTATTCAATGGGATCTTTCTAACGCCGGTATTTAGAGTCTTGGCTGAAGTGAGCGTTAGAAATCTAACGACAAAACTCTAGCCGCAGAAAAAAGTCAGTAGTTAAGAGCTTTCTGGGCTAACGCCGGTTCATAAAGCTCTTAACTACTGTGCTCTAAAGTACACTAACACCCATAAACTACCTATGTACCCCTAAACCAAGGTCCCCCCACATCGGCCGCCACTCTATTAACAATTTTAACTCCCTAATCTGCCGACCGCACACCGCCCGCCACCTTACGTTATCCCTATGTACCCCTAAATCTGCTGCCCTAACACAGCCGACCCCTATATTATATTTATTAACCCCTAATCTGCTGCCCCCAACGTCGCCTCCACCTACCTACAATTATTAACCCCCTAATCTGCCGACGGACCTCACCGCTGACTATATAATAAAGTTATTAACCTCTAATCCGCCTCAACTCCCGCCTCAATAACCCTATAATAAATAGTATTAACCCCTAATCTGCCCTCCCTAACATTGCCAACACCTAACTTCAAGTATTAACCCCTAATATGCCGACCGGACCTCACCGCTACTCTAATAAATTTATTAACCCTAAAGCTAAGTCTAACCTTAACACTAACACCCCCCGCCTAAGTTAAATATAATTTAAATCTAACGAAATACATTAACTGTTATTAAATAAATTATTCCTATTTAAAGCTAAAATACTTACCTGTAAAATAACCCTAATATAGCTACAATATAAATAATAATTATATGTAGCTATCTTAGGATTTATTTTTATTTTACAGGCAACCTTTCAATTTATTTTAACTAGTACAATAGCTATTAAATATTTATTAACTATTTAATAGCTACCTAGCTAAAATAAAGACAAATTTTACCTGTAAAATAAAACCTAAACCTATATTACAATTACACCTAACACTACACTATACTTAAATAAATTATTCCTATTTAAAACTAAATACTTACCTGTAAAATAAACCCTAATATAGCTTACAAAGTAATTAATAAATTACATTGTAGCTATTTTAGGATTTAGATTTATTTTTACAGGTAACTTGGTATTTATTTTAGCTAGTTAGAATAGTTATTAAAGTAGGTTTATTAACTATTTAATAACTACCTAGCTAAAAGAAATACAAAAATTACCAGTAAAATAAATCCTAACCTAAGTTACAATTAAACCTAATAAAAATAATAGGATTTATTTTACAGGGTAATTTTGTATTTCTTTTAGCTAGGTAGTTATTAAATAGTTAATAACTAATAACTATTCTAACTAGCTAAAATAAATACAAAGTTACTGTAAAATAAATATAAATCCTAAAATAGCTACAATGTAATTATTAATTACATTGTAGCTATATTAGGGTTTATTTTACAGGTAAGTTTTAGTTTTAAATAGGAATAATTTATTTAATAAGAGTTAATTTATTTCGTTAGATTTAGTTTAGTTAGTGTTAAGGTTAGACTTAGCTTTAGGGGGTTAATAACTTTATTATAGTAGCGGCGAGGTCCGGTCGGCAGATTAGGGGTTAATACTTGAAGTTAGGTGTTGTGATGTTGAGGGGAGGGGCAGATTAGGGGTTAATACTATTATTATAGGGTTATTGAGGCGGGAGTGAGGCGATTAGGGGGTTAATAACTTTATTATAGTAGCGGTGAGGTCCGGTCGGCAGATTAGGGGTTTAATAAGTGTAGGTAGGTGGAGGCGACATTGGGGGCGGCAGATTAGGGGTTAATAAATATAATATAGGGGTTGGCAGTGTTTAGGGGCAGCAGATTAGGGGTTCATAGGGATAACGTTAGGTTGCGGCGGTGTACGGAGCGGCAGATTAGGGGTTAAAAAAATATGCAGGGGTCAGCGGATAGCGGGGGGCGGCAGATTAGGGGTTAATAAGTGTAAGGTTAGGGGGTGTTTAGACTCGGGGTTCCATGTTAGGGTGTTAGGTGCAGACTTAGGAATTGTTTCCCCATAGGAAACAATGGGGCTGCATTAGGAGCTGAACGCTGCTTTTTTGTAGGTGTTAGGTTTTTTTCAGCTCAAAATGCCCCATTGTTTTCTATGGGGGAATCGTGCACGAGCACGTTTTTGAAGCTGGCCGCGTCCGTAAGCACCGCTGGTATTGAGAGTTGCAGTGGCGGTAAATATGCTATAACGCTCCCTTTTTGGAGCCTAACGCAGCCCTTCTGTGAACTCTAAATACCAGCGGTATTTAAAAGGTGCAGGGGAAAAAAAGCCAGCGTTAGATACGCGGGTCCGTTACCCGACAAAACTCTAAATCTAGCCGTAGATGTTTAATTGAATATAATGATTTGTAGATTATCTATTTTATAGACCATCTGGGAGTGATTTGTAACAATTTATAGTTTTGCTTATTTTTTAAAAACATTGTGCTTCACAATGTACAGTCTGTGCTAAGTACCCCATTCACTGATGTGTTTTATCAGTCAATATTAACAGGAACCTCTTCATAAAAAGAGCAGTAACAATTTAGAAGACCATAATCAGCAAGATTTGACTTCAGGGAGATCATATCAGACTAATCTAATGTACTTCTTTGATTATGTAAAAGTTGATGTAGCATATCTAGATTTCAGCAAAGCATTTGACACTGTCCCAGACAACAAACAAATTCACAAACTGTATCTCTTTGGTCTATACTAAAAACTTGTTAACTGGGGTAGAATGCTGGCTTAAGGACAGACAACAAAGTGTCTTAGTAAATGGAGTACATTCAGCAGAGGGGGCTGGTTATTAGTGGTGTTCCTCGGGGGTCAGTTCTGGGGCCTGTTTTGTTTAACATAATTATCAGAGCAAAGGGCTACAGGGAAAAGAATGTCTGTTTGCAGATGATACCAAAAATTTGTAATAGAGTAGAGGTTCCAGGGGGGTAGACAAAAATGAGAAGCGCTAAAAAAAATTTTTGAGGATTGGACAAATGACTGGATCTAAAGTTTAACACTGCAAAGTACAAAATTATGCATTTAGGGAAGAAAAATCCAAACGTTACTTATAGACTCAATGAGACTTTACTGACTGTTACAAATGACAAATGGAACTTGGGAAATATTTTTCAGATGATTTAAAATTTAGTAATCAATGTAGTATTGCAATGAGTAAAGCTTACCAGGAGAGGCACAATTACCTTAATATGTATAGCTTAGAGAAGAAAAGGAAAGAGGTAATATGATAGTAAATTTCAAGTATATTAATGGTGGCTTAGTAAAGCTAAGACTGTGAGTATTTTTCATAAAAAGAAAAATTCAATGAGGTGGCAGTGTGTGCTCGGCATGTCTATTGGCCACACATCCAAACTAGAGCTCCTGGAACGGCAGCGACGGAGCTCTCTCCCAAGCTTCCCTTATGTAAGCTAAGTGCCCAAATTCAGTTCTCAGTGCATGAGAAGTGCCTGTGGTTCTAAGGGACACTGTATCTTGGCCCCAAAGTGTGCCCCTAGACCGCTTGTAAGATTGCGGCTAAGGCCGCAAACCAAATCCTGCAACATTTGATTCCGGATCACAACACCGCACAGACTCAAGCAGCAGCTGCATCTGCGAACTGCATACCTCAGTGAAGCACTTGTCCCCAGTACTGAAGGTGCCATCTATGGGGTGAGAACTCCACAAGGTACATGCAGTGATTAAATTCCGATAATAAGCCCCAAGCACTCAATTTCTGAAGGTTTATTAACAATAAGGGGGTTAATAACTCCATAAATTTTACTTTATACAGACTGCACATACTCCAGTCCTGCTATAAGTAGACTACTCAGACCTCATATAGTTTGCAACTTTAATGTATCTTTTGAGGCCTTACACTCTACAACACACACTAGTATCAGTTGCAGCTCTACAGTTCTTGATCAAGCTGGAGACCACAGCTAAGAACTTTGTCTATATACTAAACCTACACTTATTCTGTCAGAGGAGTGGGGCTTAAAATAAAGACTCCGATACACTCAACACTAATTGAGATGATTAAATCTGTTTATTCCCTTGGTGCACTGCAAATTCGAAATAGCACAGCGCAGAAACACTAAAACGGATAAAAACCTAAAGTCCTAGCAAAACATCAAGTGCTGTTAACACTTTCTTCAAAAACATGGACAGTAAAAAGAAAAAAACAGACCCCCCTCAAGTTTATAATGAAGAAGAATCCCTGACCCTGAAACCTCACATACACCTACAGCTCCACCTACCCTGCTTACACAATCAGAGGATGGCCCTGTAACCTCATCAATTAGGTCAAGTCTTTGCATTAAAAATGAATGCCCCAGAGCTGAAAAAAGATATAAATGACCTGGGATATAGAGGGGAAAGTTTAGAGGATGGCAGGGAAGAGCTTGCCAAAGAAATGGCGGACATGTCCCACTCCATAGAAGCACAACAAACTCAGATTTCTGATCTGGAAAATTAATTGGATGACATTGAAAATTGGATAAGGAGAAATAACCTCTGCATACGAGGTATACCAGAATCGGTAAAATGTGAAGATATTCAGGAACATTTGCAAAACCTATTCAATATCTTGCTATCTCTAATCAGCGTGTAATAGAATCAATACCGCACGAGAGAACTCACCGGTCATTGCGACCAAGACCCAGTGATAACCAACCTCCCAGAGACATCATTGTGTGCTTCTAAAGTTATAGAGACAGAGAAAAAAATATTTCAGCTTTCAAGAACACAGCCCAATTTCTCCTATTTGGGTGTGAAAATCCAAGTATTCCAAGATCTCTCTACTAGAACGCTCCAATTGAGAAAGGAATATACCTTCTTCACTGCGCACACTGTGTACCCTCAAAATCCCTTATAGGTGGGGGTTTCCCCATCTCACTTCAAATTATTAAAAATGGAAAATGCTATGAATGTACATCTCCAGACAAAGTGAACGACTTCTGTAAAACTATTGGACAACCCAATTCCGGAAGCCTTGAGTGTTTCTCCAGCAAAACTTATCCCAACGCAACCTAAACCTCAAAAAAGAATGTGGTCTGAAGTCATTAGTAAGCAGGCCATGAAGAAACAAAACATTGGACCTGCCATTCCTATGGACTCTACCTGAGACCAGACAGCTTTATTACTGGACTTCAGAGTTAGTGAGTATGAAAACCCAGGTATCCAAGTCCTGGGCGCTATATTAACCTTGCTTGTTTTGTCTTTCTACTTATGCAGACTTTTGTCTAGCTTTCACTCTACTACTGAACTCTATACCCAGTGGACCATACGATGGAACCTTCCATTTGAACCATTCATATGGCTATATCTCAATAAATGTTTGTACTAGTTATGTTGATTTAATTTTAATGGTTTAGTATGTTGTATATACTGTTGTATGACTTTATTCTCAACATAGGCACATGTTCACAAAAAATTATTATTGTTGTTCAACCTGTAAGGGAGGGCTCCTTCGAGCCGTACACTCCCTCTCTATACACTCTATCTTTCCCCCTTTGAATTTTGGAACATCTGTCAGGTTCTGTCAGGTGCTCTATTTTCTCCTTTTTTTCCCCTTCTTATTCTCTTTGTCCCCCTTCTCCCTTTCATTTCCTTCCCTGTGCTTCTTACTTCCCAGTTTAAATTTTTGCTATTTCTCTGTTTATTTTGTTCTAAAAGGGCATTACTTACCTCTCATACAGGAAATAGTAGTGATACAGTAACTTTTAATTATTTCTGCTGCTCCAACCCATATCCATCAGAACACTTGAACCCCCTTACACATGGCGTGCCAGCCCCTTTCTAACCATTTTCCACTATCCACACAGAATGTAAAGGAATTCCTCTTACCCCAAAAGCGCTCCATAGCTTTTCACGATTTCTACAAAAATAAAATCAATATTGTTATGATTCCGGAAACAAACTGTAAAAAATATAACGAACCTCCATTGTCACATCTCTATTATGACCAGCATTTCTTACATTCAGGTCCGTCAAAACATAATGGGGTACGTATCTCTTTTAGAAAAGGATCCACATTTGAATTACTAAACAAATACTCTGATCAGGAGAGTCGAATTCTGATTTTAATAGGATTATATTATGGCAGACCCATAACCCTAGCCAATATATGCACCCATTCACCCCCCTGCCCTCTTTTTTCCGAAATGTAGTTAATCAACTTTTAGACATTTCAAAAGGACCTATATTTTGGGTGGTGATCTTAACTTCCCCATTTGCCCAGCACTGGACACATCCACCGGCAAATCTTATATTAGAAATACCCAGATTAGGCCAATTGGCAGATGCTCTGCACCATACCTTTCTTCGATACTTGGAGAACCACTCATCCTACCACAAAGGATTTCAAAGTTTTCTAAAACCCCCAGCGCTCCTATACCCGCTTAGACTATTTTGTGAACAAAGCATGCTAACATCTCTAATAGAATCTAGACTTTACCACACTGCATGGTCAGATCATAGTATGGTGTGTGCCACCTCCACATGGTCCGCTATCTCAACAATCTTGGAAACTAAACAATCAAATCTTATCTGATCCCCTGATAGTCATAGACTTAACTGAAAAAACATCTGAATTCTTCTTTTTTAATGATCCAGAGACTACTTCAGTGACTAATTACTGGGAGGCTTATAAATGTTATATAAGGGGGGTGATAATGAGCCATATACATAAACAACGCAAACAAAGTGCTGCATAGTTCCCTTCATTGACTTCAGATTTCATAACCAGGAGAAAGCATTAAAACAAAATCCTCATTCCCAGATTATTTTGCAGAAATCCCAACAGGCTAGAGAAGCCCTCAATCAATATTTAATTAAAAATGCGATCATTCGCAACTAAGTCAAAATTCTTTATTGAAAGCAATAGGGGTGCCTAATGGCTAGATTTCTCAAAAAGAAAAGGTACACAACTTTCATAACCAAAATAACAGACACTTCCGAGGCCTCGTACACTACCAACTCAGATATTGTTAACCAGTTTGCAAGCTACTACTCCTCTCTATATAACCTCCCTACTCAGAATCCAGAGACTAAACTTAAACTAATTAATGATTACCTTGCCCAAGTTCAACTCCCTACTTTGACTATGGAGCAATGCGAGGCTCTAGACTTACAGTTTTCCCTCCAAGAAATTCTAATAGCCATTAAAAATCTCCCACAAGGTAAAGCTCCTGGCCCTGATGGATTTACTCCTAAATTCTATCACATGTTCAAATCCCTTCTTAGTCCTCCCCTATTAACAATGTACCACTCTCTAGACCAAGACAGCCAACTCCCACCATCCCTTTTAGAAGCCACCATATCTGTAATCCCAAAGCCAAATAAGCCAACAGAACGAGTTTCTAATTGCCACCCAATATCCCTAATAAACATTGACATTAAGCTTTATGCTAAATTACTAGCGATGAGAATAAATAATTACCTCCCCACCCTTATCCATACCGATCAAGTCGGCTTTATTACCAGGTAGAGAGGCCAAGGATAATTCTATCCGAGTACTACAAACTATACTCTCTGCCACCACCACCAAGACCCCCTAATCCTACTTTCTACAGAGGCCAAAAAGTCCTTCAACAGGGTGGAATGGTATTTTCTCTGGTCCACTCTGTTGAAATTTGGATTCTCGCATACTCTACTCACTCGCATAAAGGCACTTTACAACAATCCAACTGCTAGGATTATAGCAAATAATACTCTCTCTCATCAGATCTCTATTAGAAACAGCAACTGCCAGGGTTGTCCTCTCTCCCCACTACTGTTTGTGCTGGTGGTGGTGTTGGTGACGCAGGTCAGAAACAATCATCTCATAGAAGGTATTTCATTTGGCACAACCCACCAAAAAATGCCTACTTTACGCAGATAATATCAAATTTACTCTCCGTTCCCCATCTACCTCGTTACCAATACTACTTAAAGAACTTGACGAATATAAAACTGTATCAAATTTCTCCATTAACATGGAGAAGTCAATGTTAATGCCTATACATTAAAGAAATAGACTTACAATATCTTAGGGAACATACCACCTTTCAGTTTACAAAGAAAATCAATTATCTTGGGATTGACATATCCCCTAATCAAGTGGAACTATTCAAACTTAACTATGTACCCCTTCAGAAAGAAACACACAAGTCCCTTGAATTATGGCATAAACAAGGTCACCTATCCTGGATGGGATGCATTGATGCTATAAAAATTAATATTATCCCTAAATACCTCTATTTATTTCAGGTCCTTCCCCTAGATCTCCCCACACATTATTTAATAAAACAACAAAAAATGTTTGAACTATTCAAATGGGCACATAAAAGAACTAGAGTAGCTAAACACACACTATATCTCATTAGAGAACATGGCGGGTTGGGAGCCCCTAATCTCTATTATAAAGCGGCACACATATCGCGGTTTGTCACATGGAAATATTCTTCTCCTGAAAAACCTTGGGTCCAGCTTGAAACTTATTTAGTTGGTGGATTTAATCTGGGAGATTTGTGCTGGATCCCACACAAAATGAGAACTTTAGAAATTGATACAAATTACTATGTTGCAGTTACTCTACAAACATGGGATAAAATCTTATCCTCTGAAAAGTCAATTTTGAGTCAGCCATCCCCCCTCACCCTGCTTCTAAATAACCCTCTCTTATTGCAACCTTACACTTTACAATTGCCAATCATTGCAGGCACACCCACGAATATCCCAGTACACACGGTACTAAACAACGGCTCTATTCGTTCTCAGATGGAGATATCCCAATTACTAGGACCTCTCCTTCCATCTCTGGTTCCCTTACTTACAAATCAGACACGCTATATTCAATAATCCTCATAAAACTAATCTCACTAGACCCCATACCCCACTTGAAGCGCTTTGCACCAATCCCTTAATAATTAAATCCAACATCTCCATAATCTATAAAATATTAAGGGGATCCTTCCCTGAAAAAAAACGTCATTTACCATAAAATGGGGAAAAAAGAATTAGACATTGTCATAACAGACACTCAATGGAAACACATATTTAATGAGACAAAAAAAAATCATCCATATTGTTAACCATAGTAGAAATGAACTACAAATTGCTTTCCCGATTGTACCTAACATCCCACCTCCTCCATAGCATTTTCCCCAGTTCCTCCTCTCTGTGCTGGAGACACTGTGGAGAAACAGACACCTTATCCCATATTTGGTGGTCCTGCCCCCTTCTTCAGCCCTACTGGGAGGATGTAAATAAATGTATAGAAACAACCCTGGGCATATCGCTAAAGCTCACACCGGCTATAGTCTTATGAAATGATACACCTACCATCACTTGTATTTACCAAAGAAAACTATTCCATTGTATGCTTAACTGTGCTAGGCGTTTAATACTTTGGGAAAAAAACTTTGGGAAGACTTTGGGAAAAAAACACAAACTCCCACTTTTGCTATGTGGTATAAAGAGGTGGGACATGTGCTAGTCTTAGAAAAAATACATTTCACATATATAGGGAAACAAGACTTTATTGCTGACGTTATATTTATATGGGAACAAGGAATGCTTTAAAATCTATTGTAACGCAATATATTGTACCACAGCTGTATGAAAAATAGAATTTTGTCAGTTAGTTTTACATTGTTAGCCAGATTCATAGTTTGTTGTAAAGTTTGTACGTTTAAATGTTCATTTCCAAAAAGGGAGGACTCAAGGAAGGCTTTCTGTGGAAGGATACTTTTGGGACTTTCTGTCTCTTGGAGCAACTGCCTGCGGTAGCGGATAGAATGGTGTAACCAAAAGGTGCCTCAATATTTATGCTCATTTCCAGTGTTTGTGCCACTGCATTTCCTGTATACCTGTTTGAAAAATTCAATAAAACATTGAATGGAAAAAAAAAAGAAAAATTCAAGAGGAGGTCATGATCTCAAGCAGAAGGGTAATATATTCAGAAGTAATTTGAAGAAGCACTTCTTTATAGAAAGGGTAATTGATTCATGGAAAAAACTTCCACAAGAGGTGGTAATGACAAACACTGTGGGGGACTTTAAAGTGACATAAAACAAGTTGGGATAGAGACAAAATATAATAATATGTACTTTAATTACTTTACCTGCAAATTTATACTGCAGTGCCTCACCATTAACCATTTCTTTTTAGTTTCTGAATAGTAAAGCTCTAACTCCCCCCACACATTCCCTTCTACGACTGTATCTATATCTATTGTATTTTGGTAGAATGCAAAAGTGAATAGGGATTATCTGCTGGAGCATCCCTAGAAGCTGTGAACTCAATTAAAATACTATGCCTGTGTCTAAACACTGATGAGGGGGTTGGAGTTGGCTTCTCCAGGCAGCTTAACTTTGCAATTCATTTTGCTTATTTTTTTTTAATTATTTTAAAATATTTGCCAGAAATTTTTAAACAATTTTTTTTTTTTAATGAATTAGACCTTTTAGAATATGCACAGATCTCAACCTGTTTTATGTCCCTTTAAGAATGCCTGAGATAAGCATTCAATTTAAGGAACTTCTGGCAGACTTGCTGGGCCCATGGTTCTTATCTGCAGTCAAAATCTATGTTTCTATGCCCATCCCAACAACATAAAACATGCATTCAGAAGGGTTAGTAGTGGTGTGGATAGAAAGACATTATAGTACTTGACTATGAAAGTCGCAATTAATTGATCTGCTTTGAAAACACAATATAAAAGATGCCAGTACTGATAGTGACAAACACGACAATGTGAATGTGACTTTCAATCAAACATTAAAAACGAAAAATAAAAACAAATTTTTTTGTAGATGTTGTCCTGAAGTGACAATAGGCGTGTGTTCACCATCCCAAGATATGTATGATATTCATATGGATAATGAGTGACGAGGATGTATTTTAAAGACATTAGGTTAATGTCACAATAAAAATGAGCATTTTCCTTGTATAGTGCACAAAGGGGTTACATAAAAAGATTAATCCTGTACCCTTAAGAGATTTGAATAAGCTATTAAATGTGTTAGTTTCGGAAGGCCTCCCAATTTCTATTTCAAAAAGAGGTACTTTATACATGAAAAGTTCTTTTCGGTTGCTTTTCAGCTTAAAACTTGTTCACAACAACAGGGTTTTAACAAACAAAAGAATTGAGCGCATGCGGGTCAGCACACGTATTACAAATTGAAAGTAAAACTTTTATGCTATATTTAGGATTTCAGATATTGTGACTGTGCTAACTTATTCTCCCAATAGACTCCAATGGAGAGTGCAGAAGAAAAAACTGAACACTTATCCCTCACTAGCACATCTGACAGGAGTTATTAATATTTCACATTTCAATGTTTTTCACATACAGGAAATTTGTATTTTATGTTTTAATAAATATTCCCAAAAATATCTGTATATACCTATACCTATATTTTGCTATAGATATATAGGTATACGTATAAATATTAGCAAAATCATATATAAGCACAACTCCAATAGGTAAGTCCAGCACCTTTCTTTCTTTGTTATTCCAGCATATATTTCAACATATTTATCCTTTCTTGACTAGTGCACGTACGCTTAGTGAGGTCTGCCAGCCTCACATATACATATAGTGAAACAAATGGGTAGCGTCAGCACTTTTTAGTAAAAGTATCCATGCTTTATTGAGGTAAAAAAACAAAATAAAAACAGCAACGTTTCAAGTCAACACAGACCCTTAGTCATGCTATGGATTATGGGAAATCACCTTCTTATATAGCACCTGTATGTTAATTGACCTTAATTTGCTAGAACACTTCTTAGTTTCCATTTTGGCTTTTTTTTGTCCCCTAACAGGTCAGAATATTCAACAGTAATCCTTATACAAAACCACAGTTTTTTTTATACATAATTGCTATATAACTTAGCTATATTATATATCTAGTGAACTAAACTCAAGACTATACATCTGCAAGAGTAGTTTAAAAAAAAAGATTACAAAATTACAAAAATTCAATTGATTAAAAACAACATTACAAAAACAGGTGAAGATCATAGTCTTTGTTTAGACCATTCGGACTGAGGGTTTTTAGATGCTGTATCCACGATACCTCCCTTTTTTTAAAAAGTAACTCTCTGTTACCCCCTCTCCTTTGCTTAGGTATGTGGTCAATTATTTGGAATCTTAACTGATTGACAGAGTGTCCTGCATTTAAAAAATGGGATGATACAGGGAGTGTCATATCCTTACATCTGATGGAAGATTTATGGGCACTAATCCTGTCTTTGATGGGGTTAATGGTCTCGCCCACATAGCCCCGCCCACATGGACACTTAAGGATGTATACCACATAATCTGTGTTACATGTATAGAGACCTTTAATTTCACGTGTTTTATTATCGTTTATCTGTGCTATGTATTTCCCTCTAATCATAGAGTTACACTGCGCACAGTTAAGGCAGGGGTATGATCCTCTATTGGCTGTAGTGAGATAATTTATGGTTTCTTTTTTATTTGTCCCCACATCTGATTTCACCACTAGGTCTCTAATATTTTTTACCCTTTTATAGGAGTTAATGGGTGGCTTACAAAATTCCTCAATCTGTGGGTTAGTTTTGCTCAGTATATACCAATGTTTTTTGATAATTTTTTAAATTTCATTGCTAAATTGGTAATATACTGAGGAAAAGATAAGTTGTTTTTTGTCGCTCTGATTTTTGTTGGAATGTGTAGTATCTATTAAATCTTGTTGTGTCTCACTGATTTTAGATTTAACTATTTGTTCACTAGTAGTTATGATAGTTTGTGGGTAGCCTCTATCTATGAATTTTTTACCCATTTACTTTAATCTTACTTCCTGTAGATCCTTCTCCTTTACATTATGCATAGTTCTGAAAAACTGGCTCTTAGGAATAGCATTAAACACCCTATCTGGGTGATAGCTCTGGTTTACAATATAAATCTGTTAATAGAAGTCCATCTTTTTTTATATACTAGAGTGTCAAGGTAACTCACTTTTACCTGTGAGTGACTAACCGTAAACTGTAAGCTACCAATGCTGTTGGTGAGCTCATTTACAAAATTTTCTAAGGTCTCCAATGTGCCCCCCCATACGCCAAATATATCATCTATATACTATAGCCATACTTTACAATTTTCATTGATAGTGTCTATTTGAATAAACATATCTGTTTTAAAATTGGCTTACGACTATATTGGCGTATGAGGGGGCTACATTGGAGCCCATGGCCGTACCCTTCTTCTGTATGTAGTAGGTATCTTGGAATAAAAAATAGTTAAGATGTAAGATAATATTGAGCATCTCTTCTATGAAATCACATTGCATATAAGTATACCCCTGATCTTTTTTAATGAGGTCTAATACAGATTGAACTCCTGACTCATGTGGGATTGATTTGTATAGACTCACTATATCAAGTGAGAATAGTATATCATTTTCACTAACTGCCACTTTATCTATTTTAGTTAAAAAATCCCCTGTATCCTTTAAAAAAGATTTCTGGCTTGCAGCTATGGGATTAAGAATCTTGTCAAGGAAGATAGCAATATTAGCAAAGATGGATTCAGTACTAGCCACTATGGGTCTACCTGATGGCTCTTTCAAATTTTTGTGAATTTTAGGGGTAGTGTAAAATACAGGTGTAATCGGATCTTTCTTTACTAAAAATGTAGCTAGATCCTTGGTAATAACTTTGTTGGCCTGGGCTTTATTAACTACTTCAGCTATTTCTTTTTGGATGTCAGGTAGTGGGTCCTGATCTAACATTAAGTATACTCCACCATCTGATAGTTGGGCTAAGATTTCCTGTATGTAGTACTCTCTATCTAGCACTACTACAGCTCCGCCCTTATCGGCATTCTTAATCTCAATTAAATTGTTATTAGACAGATCTTTCAGGGCCTTACGTTCTGCTGTAGTGATATTTGTACTCATTCCACATTTAGATGTTGTATGCAATATATTAATATCAGCTTGAACAAACTTTATATATGTTTCTACCCCTGAGTTAGAAGTACTGGGTACAAACCTAGACTTGTTTCTCAATCCTAAGGGTTGAGTATCAAATGTCCCTCTCTCATCTGGTGTATTATTAGGTCTATTACAAATACCAATTTCAGATAGATTGCCAAAATGTGCTTTCAACCTCAAATTTCTAAAGAAACGATATAGATCTTTTTCAAGGGTGAATTGGTTTGCATATACTGTGGGACAAAATGATAACCCTTTATTAAGAACACTTAATTCATCTTTGGCCAGTTCGTATTTAGAGATATTAATAACTAATGTCTCTGTTACATATTCCTTCAAAGCTGACATATTATGATGGCTAGTGTCAATGGGTAATGCAAGTCTATAGAAACTGGTGTTGTAATTTGTACGTTACCATCATCTTCACTTTCTATAGTTTGCAGTAGTGGATGAGAAGTCCCATTTACTTCTTGCAGCCCCTTGGAAAATGCCTGTTCCTTAACCTGTTGGATTGTCGGTGGTAAGTGTCTCCTGCACTTGTGCTTCCGTCCTCCCCTCCGGTATCGGCGTCTGTCCCCATGTACAGAAAATCCTCTGATGAGGATGAGTCGCTATTTGCTGTTGTGATTTTCTCCGTTGCATGGCTCGCTCCTCGCCATGTGCCGCGTCCTCTTCCTGGTCACCTCCTTCCGACGTCATAGGCTTCTCCCTCATTGGTCCAGCGGTACATGTGATTTGCTTTGTAGTCCTCGTCGTCCCATTTGAATTTCTGCGTCTTGATGTCCTTTAACTCTTAATGGTAATCGTCCAGGATTTTATCAATCTCCTTCTTCGTTTTGGCCAATTCATCTGCAGTAAAGTGAGTATTTAATTTGTTTTCACTTTCAGACACAGTAACTTTTTGTGTCTCAATTTCTTCCTGCAGGCATTCAACCGTCCACACAATAATGTTGAATGAGCATTTATTTAGAATGCATTCGAATCTCTTCTTGTATTTGTCATTGTTAGTCATTATTGTAGGTCTTAGTTTTATTCTTAGGCCTCTTGGAATTCATCTCACCCGAAAATATTCAGCCAAAGTGACACTATGCAGTTCATATGACAATAGTTTTTTTCCTTGCCTTTTCCCAGTCTCTAACGATATTGGTGTTTGATGTACCTTTTAGAAAGTCCCTTGGACCTCTTGCCAGAGCTGTGATTCTTGAAGCATCTATGTCCGAATATGAGAAAACATCCATGTCTTCATCTGTTACCTCCATATTATCCTCAGGTGCACGTAACTTGCAGCAGGTAAGTATAGGCACAACTCCAATAGGTAAGTCCAGCACCTTTCTTTCTTTATTATTCCAGCATATATTTCAACATATTTATCCTTTCTTGACTAGTGCACATACGCTTAGTGAGGTCTGCCAGCCTCACATATACATATAGTGAAACAAATGGGTAGCGTCAGCACTTTTTAGTAAAAGTATCCATGCTTTATTGAGGTAACAAACAAAATAAAAACAGCAACGTTTCGAGTCAACACAGACCCTTAGTCATGCTATGGATTATGGGAAATCACCTTCTTATATAGCACCTGTATGTTAATTGATCTTAATTTGCTAGAACACTTCTTATTTTCCATTTTGGATTTTTTTGTTCCCTAACAGGTCAGAATACATAGTTTTTTTTTTTAATAAATAATAGTAATATAACTTAGCTATGTTATATATCTAGTGAACTTAACCCAAGACTATACATCTGCAAGAGTAGTTTAAAAAAAAGATTATAAAATTACAGATGAGATTCAAATGCATTCTAAATAAATGCTCATTCGACATTATTGTGTGGATGGTTGAATGCCTGCAGGAAGAAATTGAGACACAAAAAGTTACTGTGTCTGAAAGTGAAAACAAATTAAACACTCACTTTACTGCAGATGAATTGGCCAAAAAGAAGAAGGAGATTGATAAAATCCTGGACAATTACCAGAAAGAGTTAAAGGACATCAAGAGGCAGAAATTCAACCGGGATGACCAGGACTACAAAGCAAATCACGTGTACCGCTGGACCAATGAGGGAGAAGCCTATGACGTCGGAAGGAGGCGACCAGGAAGAGGACGCGGCGCATGGCGAGGAGCGAGACATGCAACGGAGAAAATCACAACAGAGAATAGCGACTCATCCTCATCAGAGGATTTTCTGTACATGGGGACAGACGCCAATACCGGAGGGGAGGACGGAAGCACAAGTGCCGGAGACACTTACCACCGACAATCCAACAGGTTAAGGAACAGGCGTTTTCCAAGGGGCCGCAAGAAGTAAATGGGACTAGCCATCATAATATGTCAGCTTTGAAGGAATATGTAACAGAGACATTAGTTATTAATATCTCTAAATACGAACTGACCAAAGATGAATTAAGTTTTCTTAATAAAGGGTTATCATTTTGTCCCACAGTATATGCAAACCAATTCACCCTTGAAAAAGATCTATATCGTTTCTTTAGAAATTTGAGGTTGAATGCACATTTTGGCAATCTATCTGAAATTGGTATTTGTAATAGACCTAATAATACACCAGATGAGAGAGGGACATTTGATACTCAACCCTTAGGATTGAGAAACAAGTCTAGGTTTGTACCCAGTACTACTAATTCAGGGGTAGAAACATATATAAAGTTTGTTCAAGCTGATATTAATAAATTGCATACAACATCTAAATGTGGAATGAGTACAAATATCACTACAGCAGAACGTAAGCCCCTGAAAGATCTGTCTAATAACAATTTAATTGAGATTAAGAATGCAGATAAGGGTGGAGCTGTAGTAGTGCTAGATAGAAAGTACTACATATAGGAAATCTTAGCCCAACTATCAGATGGTGGAGTATACTTAATGCTAGAATAGGACCCACTTCCTGACATCCAAAAAGAAATAGCTGAAGTAGTTAATAAAGTCCAGGCCAACAAAGTTATTACGAAGGATCTAGCTACATTTTTAGTAAAGAAAGATCCGATTACACCTGAATTTTACACTACCCCTAAAATTCACAAAAATTTGAAAGAGCCATCAGGTAGACCCATAGTGGCTAGTACTGAATCCATCTCTGCTAATATTGCTATCTTCCTTGACAAGATTCTTAATCCCATAGCTGCAAGCCAGAAAACTTTTTTAAAGGATACAGGGGATTTTTTGACTAAAATAGATAAAGTGGCAGTTAGTGAAGATGATATACTATTCTCACTTGATATAGTGTATACAAATCAATCCCACATGAGTCAGGAGTTCAATCTGTATTAGACCTCATTAAAAAAGATCAGGGGTATACTTATATGCAATGTGATTTTATAGAAGAGATGCTCAATATTATCTTACATCTTAACTATTTTTTATTCCAAGATACCTACTACATACAGAAGAAGTGTACGGCCATGGCCTCCAATGTAGCCCCCTCATATGCCAATATATTTGTAAGCCAATTTGAAAACAGATATGTTTATTCAAATAGCAACTATCAAGGAAATTGTAAAGTATGGCTACGGTATATAGATGATATATTTGGCGTATGGGGGGCACATTTGAGACCTTAGAAAATTTTGTAAATTAGCTCAACAACAGCAATAGTAGCTTACAGTTTACGGTTAGTCACCCACAGGTAAAAAAGATGGACTTCTAGTAACAGATTTATATTGTAAACCAACAGACCGTAATACACTACTTCATTTTGAGAGCTGTCACCCAGATAGGGTGTTTAATGCTATTCCTAAGAGCCAGTTTTTCAGAACTATGCGTAATGTAAAGGAGAAGGATCTACAGGAAGTAAGATTAAAGTAAATAGGTAAAAAATTCATAGATAGATGCTACCCACAAACTATCATAACTACTAGTGAACAAATAGTTAAATCTAAAATCAGTGAGACACATAGTATCCAACAAGATTTAATAGATACTACACATTCTAACAAAAATCAGAGCAACAAAAAACAACTTATATTTTCCTCAGTATATAACCAATTTAGCAATGAAATTTCAAAAATTATCAAAAAACATTGGTATATACTAAGCAAAACTAACCCACAGATTGAGGAATTTTGTAAGCCATCCATGAACTCCTATAAAAGGGTAAAAAATATTAGAGACCTAGTGGTGAAATCAGATGTGGGGACAAATAAAAAAGAAACCATAAATTATCTCACTACAGACAATAGAGGATCATACCCCTGCCTTAACTGTGCGCAGTGCAACTCTATGATTAGAGGGAAATACATAGCACAGATAAAAAATAATAAAAATCGTGAAATTAAAGGTCTCTATACATGTAACACAGATTATGTGGTATACATCCTTAAAGGGACATTAAACACTTTGAGATGGTAATATAAAATGATAATTTGTATATATAAAACAACTCTGAAATATACTTTCATTATTTATTTTGTCCTCTTTGCCTGTAATTCCATTCTGAAATTGCAAGCTTTTCAGTTCCTGTTAGAAATGGAAGTGCAGAACACTGTTAAATCCAGCACAGCCATTGGCTGCACACTCTAGTGACCTATGTATAACTGTCCCTAATTGGCCACAGCAGAGAAGGTATCACAAGTTACAACATGGCAGCTCCCAGTGTTTTATAGACACTAAAACTTTACACTTATTTTGTCACTTTTTAAACAACTAATGAAACTTTAAAAAATACATCTACATGTTAGTCATGGACTAATCTTTTCTTTGAATGCATCATTCTATCTAGCATGTATTTAGTGTTTAAGGTCCCTTTAAGTGTACATGTGGGCGGAGCTATGTGGGTAAGACCATTAACCCCATCAAAGACAGGATTAGTGCCCATAAATCTTCCATCAGATATAAGGATATGACACTCCCTGTATCATCCCATTTTTTAAATGCAGGACACTATGTCAGTCAGTTAAGATTCCAAATAATTGACCACATACCTAAGCAAAGGAGAGGGGGGAACAGAGAGTTACTTTTTAAAAAAAGGGAGGTATGGTGGATACAGCATCTAAAAACCCTCAGTCCGAATGGTCTAAACAAAGACTATGATCTTCACCTGTTTTTGTAATGTTGTTTTTAATCAATTGGATTTTTGTAATTTTGTAATCTTTTTTTTAAACTACTCTTGCAGATGTGTAGTCTTGGGTTAAGTTCACTAAATATATAATATAGCTAAGTTATATAGCAATTAAATATATATAAAAAAAAAAACTATGGTTTTGTATAACGATTACTGTTGAATATTCTGACCTGTTAGGGGACAAAAAAATCCAAAATGGAAACTAAGAAGTGTTCTAGCAAATTAAGGTCAATTAACATACAGGTGCTATATAAGAAGGTGATTTCCCATAATCCATAGCATGACTAAGGGTCTGTGTTGACTCGAAACGTTGCTGTTTTTATTTTGTTTGTTACCTCAATAAAGCATGGATACTTTTACTAAAAAGTGCTGACGCTACCCATTTGTTTCACTATATATATATATATATATATATATATATATATATATATATATATATATATATATATATATATATATATATATATATATATATATATAATATATGTGTATATATATATATATATTTAAAAATAAAAAGTAGATTTTCTTCCATGTGAAGAACACTGGAATGTAAAATATGCAAAATGTTCTTCGGTTTTAGGTCTAATGTGGTGTCGATTAGCACCCATGACAAATTAGTTATCTTAAGGCATATTATGTAAATATTAAAGACTGAAAAAATAATTTTGGTGCACCAAAAGTAATCTTTAGGAAGAATAGAAATGTTAAACAAATGCTGGCATCAAGCCAACTCAAACATAAAACAAAAGGAAGAAACTAGCTACAAAACAACAGCGTAGGTTTCTTTAAGTGCAATAGGTTAAATTGTAAAGGTTGTGAACATGCATATGATCCAAGGAAAGCAACAAAAACAATACTATCAAGTAACTTTCCTGGCAAAAGCTGTACTGTAAATGCTCTGACCAACTGTAAGTCCACATATGTGGTTTACTTACTAGAATGTTCTTGTAAACTTCAATATATAGGGCGTACGAAATGACCCTATAAGAAACGTCTCCTTGAACATATCAAGAACATAGAAATAGGGTTCAAGAGCCACAGTTTTTCCCGACATTTTAAAAAATTCCATCAGAAAGATCCTAAATATTAGAGAGGATCGATTCTAGAACATGTTACTGTACCCAGGAGGGGTGGAGATAGATTCCAAAAACTTAGACAGAGAGAAAGTTTTTGGATACACTACACTGTGTGCAGAAGTATTAGGCAATTGAGTATTTTGACCACATCATCCTCTTTATGCATGTTGTCTTACTCCAAGCTCTATAGGCTCTAGAGCCTACTACCAATTAAGCATATTAGGTGATGTGCATCTCTGTAATGAGAAGGGGTGTGGTCTAATGACATCAACACCCTATATCAGTTGTGCATAATTATTAGGCAACTTCCTTTCCTTTGGCAAAATGGGTCAAAAAAAGGACTTGACAGGCTCAGAAAAGTCAAAAATAGTGAGATATCTTGCAGAGGGATGCAGCACTCTTAAAATTGCAAAGCTTCTGAAGCGTGATCATCGAACAATCAAGCATTTCATTCAAAATAGTCAACAGGGTCGCAAGAAGCGTGTGGAAAAACCAAGGAGCAAAATAACTGCCCATGAACTGAGAAAAGTCAAGCGTGCAGCTGCCAAGATTCCACTTGCCACCAGTTTGGCCATATTTCAGAGCTGCAACATCACTGGAGTGCTCAAAAGCACAAGGTGTGCAATACTCAGAGACATGGCCAAGGTAAGAAAGGCTGAAAGACGACCACCACTGAACAAGACACACAAGCTGAAACGTCAAGACTGGGCCAAGAAATATCTCAAGACTGATTTTTCTAAGGTTTTATGGACTGATGAAATGAGAGTGAGTCTTGATGGGCCAGATGGATGGGCCCGTGGCTGGATTGGTAAAGGGCAGAGAGCTCCAGTCTGACTCAGACGCCAGCAAGGTGGAGGTGGAGTACTGGTTTGGGCTGGTATCATCAACGATGAGCTTGTGGGGCCTTTTTGGGTTAAGGATGGAGTCAAGCTCAACTCCCAGTCCTACTGCCAGTTTCTGGAAGACACCTTCTTCAAGCAGTGGTACAGGAAGAAGTCTGCATCCTTCAAGAAAAACATGATTTTCATGCAGGACAATGCTCCATCACACGCGTCCAAGTACTCCACAGCGTGGCTGGCAAGAAAGGGTATAAAAGAAGAAAATCTAATGACATGGCCTCCTTGTTCACCTGATCTGAACCCCATTGAGAACCTGTGGTCCATCATCAAATGTGAGATTTACAAGGAGGGAAAACAGTACACCTCTCTGAACAGTGTCTGGGAGGCTGTGGTTGCTGCTGCACGCAATGTTGATGGTGAACAGATCAAAACACTGACAGAATCCATGGATGGCAGGCTTTTGAGTGTCCTTGCAAAGAAAGGTGGCTATATTGGTCACTGATTTATTTTTGTTTTGTTTTTGAATGTCAATGTATATTTGTGAATGTTGAGATGTTATATTGGTTTCACTGGTAAAAATAAATAATTGAAATGGGTATATATTTGTTTTTTGTTAAGTTGCCTAATAATTATGCACAGTAATAGTCACCTGCACACACAGATATCCCCCTAAAATAGCTATAACTAAAAACAAACTAAAAACTACTTCCAAAACTATTCAGCTTTGATATTAATGAGATTTTTGGGTTCATTGAGAACATGGTTGTTGTTCAATAATAAAATTAATCCTCAAAAATACAACTTGCCTAATAATTCTGCACTCCCTGTATATGGGCACCATGAATCCAGGGGGTTTAAATGAAGATATGGATCTTGTTGCTTTTTTGTAAAAAGTATAGTATTAAAAATAAAAAATTACAAATAAATAAATAAAAAATACAGATTCAATACATACTTTCAACATCAGGAAGATTTAGGTATTGGGTGATAGATTTAAAATCCTATAACATTAGCCTCCTTTTAATCTCACTTATGTAAGGATAAAAGCGTTTTCTTTATTTCTGACATATAACATTATGAGTACATACTGACTACGATGTATTTATGAGGTTAAAAATATTCTGTTTTGGAATTGGAAATCAATGGTATCCTATTTATGAGCAGTTTAATAATAGTTGTTTTGGGGTTAACTGGAAACAAATAATGTTATTTATCACAGGGTACACCTGAAGCTTCACTATGTACGATGGTTGTTCAACTAACTGAAAGGTTTTTTTTCTCCCTTTTCTCCCTTTCACTTTGTTAAAAAATCACAGTAGCTAATATTGTTACATATGATAAGTCTGTTAGGGCTATACTTTTGATTAGTCCTAATACGAGTCTAGGTAAACCCCTTCAAAGCATGCCTTCTCTAAACGAGTGTAATGTAACTTGTTTTGACACACTTATCATAGCGACTAAAAATTTTATGTGATCAAACAGTCCTAATACAAGTTTTTGTAATCCCCTCCAAAGTATGTCTTCTCTAAACAAATGTAATGTAAATTATTTTGACACATTTATCATAGCGACTCGAAATTTCATGTGATCATACAAGGAGATTGCCATGGAAACTTACACAACAACAAAAAAACGGATTGGCTTTCAGGTCCGGAAGAGAAATAGTGTGGCGGTTCCATGGCAATTTCCTCTGATTGGCTGCCGACGTCTTATGACGTAGTTACATCATTCCGTGAAGGAAAAAACACACCCACTTCTTTACTTTAAAATAACGAGCCGGTCACTCTGTACAGCACACGCCTCTGACGAAGAAGTAGGTATACACTTCGAAACGCGTAAGGTTTTTGTAGTGGGTGTACAGCTTGTTCTTATCACGGCACCGGCAGCCGTCATTATTACCCTCTGTTTTTAACTGCTACGTTAACAATCCCAGAAGTGATAATCTGCTATAATACTCTGTTGTAGTGCAAGGGACACTATATACTAACAACAGATTTACTGGGATTGTAACGGATTGTTTGTGCTTTGTATATGGATACATACTGACAAATTTTAAGTTCAGAATTAATCTTTTAATTAATTATTTATATGTGTTTGAAAATTATATGACCTACAGCCTTGGGCATGCATTCATATTAAACTAACAGGCTTGTCTTGGTATCTGCAAGCTCACAAGGGAAGTACCTTGCTAAAGAACAAATAGCTCAGATAAGTTATTAAGCATTTTGATATTAACTACTGAACTAAGAGATTAATTGTCAGTACCACACAAGGAGAAGGGAGAGGATATCAACAGATATATCTATGAAACATTGACTCCCCTTATATGTTTTTTACCTGAATGCTTACCTCATCATGGATTGAGGGCTTAAAGTGTAAGTGTAAACTTTTTAAGTGTGCTATGAAATAAACCCATTGTATCACAGAGTTACACTATCTGTTTATTTTTTTCTTCCTACTATACTCTGCTGAAATATTCTACTACCCAACCATACTCCAGGGAGATACAAAGATACAAGCCTGCAGAGAAAACAGGAAGTTTCTACCAGAAAAAAACGTACCCAGTGGCCAAAAGTGTCCCAACAAGCAAAGACATTACAAGAGTGGAACCAGTACTGATTAGAGGACCTCTACATCTGGGGTCCATCCTGTGCGCTAACATTACCTCAAACGATTGGGGGTACTTCTGGTAAGAAGGCAATCACTTACTATTGTCCATTTGTGTTTATCAAAAAACAACACTCCTTGACGTTTTGGAATTTGAAAATCTAAAGATACACTGTGAAAAGAACTATCATCTCTGTGCACTGATTTATTTTGATTATTTCTCTTGTTTGTTTATATATATATATATATATATATATATATATATATATATATATATATATATATATATTTCACAGATGACTCCAACTCATATAACTTGTCTTTTCAAGAACATATATTTTCAACGTTTAGGCCCCAACTTGGGCCTTTGTCAAGATAGCATACAAGCATAATGTGCAAACATTTATACCTAACAGATTAACTATACCACGCCCACATACCAGGTGCAATCTAGGTTCAAATTATCTCAGGGCGTGGTATAGTTAATCTGTTAGGTTTAAATGTTTGCACATTATGCTTTTATGCTATCTTGACAAAGGCCGAAAGTTATATGAGTTGAAGTCATCTGTGAAATATGGAAATTTCTGACTACCTCTGAAAAAATCTTGAAAGTGTGCAAACCATACCTGGGTATATATATATACAGTTTATTTGAAAATCTAAAGATACACTGTGAAAAGAACTATCATCTCTGTGCACTGATTTATTTTGATTATTTCTCTTGTTTGTTTTATATATATATATATATATATATATATATATATATATATATATATATATATATATATATATATATATATATACAGGTGGCCCTCGTTTTAAAACGGTCCAATTTACACCGTTTCAGAATAACAACCTGTGACTACTATTGAAAAGCATTGAGAAGCAGTGCATTTATTAAAATAGCCAGTAGGTGGATCTGTCCGCTTGTGTTGCAGCAAAGTCAAGCAAGCTGAAATTAATCAGTTTAACCAGACCTGAGCTATCGAGCAGATTTCAAAGGAACAAGATCTTCCTGTCTATAAATCAGTCCAGATTGGAATGCATAGAAAGAACTGTTTGCAGAAAAATGCAAGGGAAGTCTGTGTTGTGTGATTATTTTATTAGGTTTATAATGCTGTTTAGCAAATGTTTTTGTTCATTTAACTTAGTTTAATTATATATTCTGTGTTGTGTGATTATTTTATTAGGTTTATAATGCTGTTTAGCATTTAAAGTCTTCATTTCAAAGCTTTAAAAATAATGTATTAGGTGTTACTTATGACAATTTTGAGAGTGGCCTGGAACCTATCTCCCTCACTTCCCATTGACTTACATTATAAACTGGGTTTCAATTTACAATGGTTTCGATTTACAACCATTCCTTCTGGAACCTAACCCCGCCGTAAACTGAGGGCTACCTGTTATATATATTACATAGAAGGGGACTGCACTATCAGACTGGACTGGGTACACATCCCATGACCCTGCAACATGCTCAGCCCTGGGTGCTATAGCACTCTCAGGAAGCTGTGAGTCACAGGCAGTTAACCACAGACAAGCCTGGGTGCTAGGCCCATAGGGAAAACTACAAAATAAATTAATACAACACACAGAAAAAGTCCAGCACATGCTTACAAGCTCTTAGCTAAGATTAAAAGAAAAACTGGAAGAGTCAGTTGCCGCATCTGGCCAAATGGGACAAGCCCAGGTACCACGTCAAGGTCTCTTCCAAAACCTGGGTCCCTAATACAGCCATACAAATGCAAGCTCTCAATAAAAACAAACTGGGAACAAGTCAGGGTTCACAAACTTATGTAATCCCCCTAGACTTATACAAAACAGGGAAAGGGACTGCACTCTCAGACTGGACTGGGTACACATCCCATGACCCTGCAACATGCTCAGCCCTGGGTGCTGTAGCACTCTCAGGAATCTGGGCTGTCTCCAGAGTCACAGGCAGTTAACCCCAGACAAGCGTGGGTGCAAGGCCCATAGGGAAAATGACAAAATAAATTAATACAACACACAGAGAAAGTCCAGCACTCGCTTACAAGCAATCAGCTAAGATTAAAAGCATAACTGGAAGAGTTAGTTACTGCATCTGGCCAAATGGGACGAGCCGAGGTACCACATCAAGGTCTCTTCCAAAACCTGGGTCCCTAATACAGCCATACAGAGCAAGCTCTCAATCAAACAAACTGGGAACAAGTCAGGGTTCACAGATTTATGTAATCACCCTTGGAAGAGACCTTGACATGTTAAAATTATTTTGTAATTTTCCCTATGGGCCTTACACCCAGGCTTGTCTGGGGTTAACTGTATGTGACCCTGGAGACAGCCTGTGTTTGGCACAACTGTTATTTTAGCCCTAACCATTTACTTCAGGTCTTCAGTCTCGATAACACCAAGCACATTAAATTTGATTGCGCTCAAGCAAACGCATTTACTTTCAACTTGTAATACGCACGCAAATTAATCTAGACCACAATAAAAAGATAGAGATACAACAATTTTTCAAACAGTACATTTTTTCAATGTTTCTTTTCACTAAATGATTCCTTGTATCAAGTGACAGCTGTCATTCAGTCACCCTTATATTTATATAGGCTGTGAACTTATGCACATGAATAGTAGGAGCTGGTGTCTCAAAAAGTATCCACATAAAAAGACATACTCCTCAAATATTTAGCAGCTGTAATTTTACAATTGTTTGTTTGCACTAGCTCTTATAAAGACAAAGGGGCCGATTTACTAATGTGCGGGCAGACATGATCCGCTGTAGTGGATCATTTCCACCACACATCGATAAAAGCATATGCTGTCAGCATTTATCATTGCACAAGCATTTCTAGTAAAATGCTTGTGCAATGCCGCCCCCTGCACATTCACGGCCAATTGGCCACTAGCAGGGGTGTCAATCAACCCAATTGTATCCGATCAGGATGATTGCTGTCCGCCGCCTCACGACCGCTGCTTCTTAACTTCCACTTCAAGCTGACCTGAAGCCAAGCGGGTTGGAAGCAGCATGCGCTGCTTCATAAATCGACCCCAAAGGCTTCTGTCAAACTACTAAACAGACAACTTCTCAAAGTGTATGAAGTGTGATGCACAATTGATAGTTCATCCTACCTTTTTAACAATAGATCTAGATATTCTTTATATACTATATGGCATTGCATAATATTGTTACAAACATTGTTGCAAACACATGCATGCTCCTGGGACTTACAAGGTATGTTCTTACAGAAAGGATACCAAGAGAACAAAACAAATTTGATATTTGAGCTCTATCTGGATCATGACATTTTAGTTTTTATTTTCATGTACCTTTAATAAAAAAAAATAATCAGAAATTAACACATTTTAACCCCACAATCAACAAATAAAAGCTAGAATTCTCATTATAGAAATGATTCAAAAGAAAATTAACTTGTGTAATAAATTTTAAAGTTTTTCAAATCTTAAACTAATAAATATAAAGTTATTATGCTGAACCAATATTTCGAGACATTTATTATCTGGGCTATCTTTATTCTCTGTACAATTATTTTCTTTCGTTCTTTCTCTCTCAGTCTGGGATCGTTTACGCATTTGAATAGATTAGAAAATCCCTTGTGGCAAATGTCTTTGCTTCTCTTATTTTTTTTTTTTTTTAAGATGATCTGTAATCTTGAAAGTCAACTGCATGGTAGAAGGTGATAAGAAAAAAGTAATTTCAGAAATCATTTAAGAAGCTAATTTAACAAAGAAAATTTCACAACGGCAACTGAGGAACAGGGTCCCTTAATTGCACTAAATGACTTTTGTATGAGGTCTCAATTAAGGGCACAACCTTTTTGAAACAATAGTTATTTTAATACAAAAGAGCCGAACAGCTTAAGAATCAGTAGAAACACTTAAAATTATGAATCTAAGTAACAGAACAGTTTAATCCTCCAAAAATGTTTTAGAGGACCGACATGTTCTATTATACATTTAAATGAATAACAAAAGTGCAGTGAAATATTTACTTTTGGATGTTGTTAGTGTTTCCTTTTGAAGAACTTTTCGTTCTTTACGTACTTTTAAGCTCACACCTATTTTAGAATTCTATGTATACTATTACTATAAATTAGGATGACCAAAATATGTATTTACACAGATAAACCAGGATTTGTGAGCTCCTCATAGGAACAAAGCAATTGATTATTGACTGTTATAACTTAAAATAATATCTTATCAGATTCGTCTGACTCATGGCTTTTAAATGGGGAGTATTATTTTTAGAATTGCTGTTATCATCATCATCATTTACTTTTAAAGTGCTGCTACATTCCATACAGTTGGATAGCTAAGTAATCAATGACACTAATTCATTAATCTACAGAAAATCATAGTAATTTGGCTCTGAATATGCAACCCCCTTTCGTTACACCACAGCAACATTCACTGAGATTTACTCTCAGTTTTATGACATAGTTAAATAGTTGGTTTTCTATAAATAGTTGGGCTTCTATAAGACCCATGCTAAAAGGTATTTGCCATTGTTATATATATATATAGTATCTCACAAAAGTGACCCCATACACACACACTGGTGTTCAAAAGTTTGGGTCACTTAGTCTATCCTTATGTTCTTGTGTCCTTCGACCTTTGCTTTCACAAGCTTAGTTGGCTTGATGGGCACTTCTTATGTACCATATGAGTCCCTGACGAAGTGCCTACGGCAGGAAACGCATCAGACTTTTCATCCTTTCTAGCTCTCTCCGGAGCTCACATGTACCTTGTCTTTAATCCTGACTTTCAATAAAGTCGTTTATTTACCAGCATTACTTGTGGCGGATGTGATTTCTTTGCAGCAGGCATCAATATTGCATTCCATCGGATTTTCATTTACCCAGAGACTTGGGAGTGTCTTTTCATCTGACTGCAAGGAGCCTCGCTATCATCCTGCACAGTGGAACCAGCGGACCCAAGGTAATCTTATTTGTATCCAAGATACCTTATTACTTTACTATGTTATTGTTATCACAAAGCAAGTTTCACTGTTTACCTGCTCTTTTCACTGGCGAGATTAACAAGCGATACTTCTGATATTTTTGATATACACGATATTGCATTACCAATAACCACAGTTTGGAATACAACGATACTATCTGAACTGTTAATATTATTACAATACACATATCAAGTGCAACATCATAATACAGTGTTTTTGAGTGCACAACTAGTTGATTGTCAACACAAGTTTAGTTGGCTTGTTGGGCACTTCTTATGTACCATATGGTCAAGCTGCTCCCACAACAGCTCAATAGGGTTGAGATTGTGTGACCGTGCTAGCCACTCCATTAAAGACAGAATACTAGTTGACTGCTTTTTCCCTAAATAGTTCTTGCATAGTTTGGTGATGTGCCTTGGGTCATTTTCCTGTTGTAGGAGGAAATTGGCTCTAATCAATTGTTGTTACCTGGGTATGGCATGGCGTTGCAAAATGGAGTGATTCTCTTCCTTCTTCAAGGACCCTTTACTCTGTATAAATCTCCCACTTTACCACCACCAAATCCCCCCCAGACCAGCAAATTTCCTCCACCATGCTTGAAAGATGGTGTCAAGTACTCCATCATCTTTTCATTTGGTCTGCATCTTACAAATGTTTTTCTATGTTAACCGAACACTTCAAACATTTTTTCCAATCTTGCTCTCTCCAGTATCTATGTTATTTTGCCCATCTTAATCTTTTCTTTTTATTGGCCAGTCTGATATATATTTTTTCTTTGCAAATCTGTCTAGAAGGCCAGCATCCCAAAGTCACCTCTTCACTGTTGACATTGAGACAGGTACTATTTAATCAAGCTGCCAGTTGAGGACCTGTGAGGAGTCTGTTTCTCAAACAAAACACTTTTATGTATTTGTCCTCTTGCTAATTGTGCACGGGGACTCTCACTCCTGTTTCTTTTCTTGTAAGTTTGTGCTGTTATGTTAAAGGAGTAGTATACAGCGTTGTACAAGATCTTCAGTTTCTTGGCAGTTTTTCGCATGGAATAGCCTTCATTTTTCAGTACAAGAATAGACTGACGAGTTTCAGAAGAAAGTTCTTCGTTTCTGGCCATCTTGAGCCTGTAATCAAACCCACAATTACTAATACTCCAGATACTCAACTAGTCTAAAAAAGACCAGTTTTATTGCTTCTTTAATCAGCACAACAGTTTTCAGCTTTGTAAACATAACAACAAAAGTGTTTTCTAATGATCAATTAGCCTTTTTAAATGATAAACTTGGATTAGCAAACACAACCACCCATTGGAACACAGGTTGCTCACAATGGGCCTCTGAACGCCTATGTAGATATTCCATTAAAAAATAGCTGTTTCCAGCTACAATAGTCATTTGCAACATTAACTATATCTACACTGTATTTCTGATCAATCTGATGTTATTTTAATGGGAAAAAGGAGCATGAGACAAGATGGGACCACCTGTTTCTAAAATGTGGCCTCATGCTCTCTCCATAGTTTATAGCAGGGGTGTCAAACTGGCGGCCCACAACCTAATTTTGTGCGGCCCACACTACCTCCATGAAAAATAATATGAAAAATAATAATTATAATATGCTTATCACTTAAAGAGCGAGTGTGCTTACTCATCTAGATTACAAGTTTTGGGGAATGGTGCGGTAAGGCATTACTGCTGAAAAATTGGCCATTGCACGTGGAATGGCAGGTCTCCCGTATTACAAGTCGCAGAGGTATAGCTATACCGCAAGTATTTTAGCCTGTAACGCAACAATCCATTCCGCATTAAAAAAATGAATTTTGTGTGTGGGATTTCCATAGCACCGTATTACAGGTTGTGCGGTCCAGCTAAAATGCTTGCGTTACAGCCTATACCGACATGATCCATGAGACCAGTAGTTATAGATTTTGCAAAACAAAAATGTTTTTAAAAACTCATAACTAAAATGTTACAAAGTACACTAACACCCATAAACTACCTATTAACCCCTAAAATGCCACCTCCCACATAGCTACTACTATAATAAACCTATTAACCCCTAAACCACCCCCCCACATCGCTACTACTATAATAAACCTATTAACCCCCTAAACCACCGGCCCCCCACATCACTACTACTATAATAAACCTATTAACCCCTAAACTGCCAGCCCCCCACAGCGCTATTACTATAATAAACCTATTAACCCCTAAACCGCCAGCCCTCCACATCGCTACTACTATAATAAACCTATTAAACCCTAAACCACCACCCCCCATTGCAAAACACTAAATTAAACTATGAACCCCTAAACCTAATACCCCCCTAATTTTAAATTAAATTTACAATATAACTATCTTTAAATAAATAAAAACGTACCTGTGAAATAAAAAAAAACTAAGTTTAAGCTATAAAGTAACCTAACATTACTATTTTAAAACAATAAAATTAACGTAAAAAAACACTAAATTACAAATTAAAACAATCCTAACACTACGAAAAAAATTAAAAAAATTACATTACAAAAAATTTAAAAAATCTAAAATTACAAAAAATAAAAAATAAAAAACGAAATTATCCAAATAATAAAAATTAGACCTAATATAATACCCCTATGAAAATGAAAATGCCCCCCCAAAGTAAAAAAAAACTAACAACAATAAACTACCAATAGCCCTTAAAAGGCCCTTTCGTAGGGCATTGCCC
Organism: Bombina bombina; assembly: GCF_027579735.1. Taxonomy (NCBI): domain Eukaryota; kingdom Metazoa; phylum Chordata; class Amphibia; order Anura; family Bombinatoridae; genus Bombina; species Bombina bombina. The sequence goes on along the minus strand of NC_069502.1, from coordinate 324,410,154 downwards.
TAAGTAAGTTAAACAGCTCTTTTACCTAAAAATTACAAACTCCCCCTAACAGTACCCCCCCACACCCAACCAACCCCTCAAAATAAAAAACCTAAGTCTAAAAAAAAATATAAGCTACCCTTAAAAGGGCATTTATCTCTTTTGCATTACCCTGAAAAGGGCATTTAGCTGTTATAAAAAAGTCCAAACCATAATCTAAAAAAAAAAATCTACTCACAGTTCCTGAAGTCCGGACATCCATCTTCATCCAGGCAACGAGAAGTCTTCATCCAGGCATCTCCTATCTTCATCCCGGTGGCGCAGAGCTGTGGAGGCGCAGTGCATCATCGCCGCTGGCGTGGACATCCAGCATGGAGGATCCTCTTTATGCGATCACCGCTGTACATTGAAGCTTGAATGCAAGGTACCCGCTTAAAAATGGCGTACCTTGCATTCCTATTTGGTGACATTTTCAAATCAGCCAATAGGATAAGAGCATATAAAATCCTATTGGCTGTTCAAATTAGCCATTTGGAAAAGAAATGTGTGTTATTTACGCAACCGGTATAGCACACAACTTGTAATATTGGTGACTGTTAGGGATGTGCATATGTGCAGCCACCATTCAGCTCTCCATTATAATGCCTGTATCCCTTTATTCTGGAATTGCGATTCAGTCGTTGTATAGTGAAAGGCTTCACTATGGTAGCGAGATCATTAAAACCCCTCAGTCTTTAATGAGTAACATTGTTATTAAAAGGAAAAAGGCAAACACAAACACAGATAAGTGCATAAAGATTTGTTTGACACATGCAGCACTTCTTTATATGTGTTCATTACTATGGCAGCACTGATTTCATGCATCATTTTTATCTATTCCTTTCCATATTTTTCTCTTTAACTAAAATCATATACTTTATATTTGATAAATATTTTATATGTATTTATTTTATACACAACAGATATATGTCTATCACTATATAAACAGTAGTGTGTCACTATGCCGACAGCATTGTGATCCACTATTTGTAACGCAGAGGAAATGTTATACCATGAGCATGCGTATGCTAAACTGTGAGCGCACTCAGAACAGGGCAGCTAGAGAAAAAAATAGCATGGACTCTGTAGGAGAGCAACCAGATGGAGCATGTGTCACCTTCTTAAAAAGCATTAGAGTGTGTTTCATCAAGCCAGAGTAAGTTAATTAGGAGTTACAGAACACAATCTTTTGAAATGTATACGGTTATAGCAAACGCCACAGTTTTTTTTAGCATTGGCAAGATATGTAGGTAGTGTGCGGTCCACGTAAGTTGCGCTAGTATGGAAAATGGCCCATGACTCAAATGAGTTTGACACCCCTGGTTTATAGGGATGATAGGGGCTTTGAGAGAGCCCCTGCCCCATCAAGGATTTTTGTCATAAAAGGCCTATGCCAAAAAGAGGCATTTCTGTTCCTGCTGCAGTAAGCCATGCTGTACCTTAAAGGAGACCTAGAAGATCACTTAGGCCTTAATTATAGTAGTGCGAATAAGCTCTGTGTGCAGCATGATGCTGCTTGTGTTATGAGGGTGCTTTCTATCTCTTACTCTGCAATTAATTATTTGGATTTATTGGTTTGACTTTGCTTCCCTTGACAACACTCTTGTATTAAACCCAATAGTTTTGACTGATTTTTTTAGTTGACTTAAGTTTGTTTTTGGAATTTGCATTTGTTTATTGATTTTGTGCTGTTTCTCACTGTGTGGCTTAGATGTAGACTGCCTGAATTAGAATGTTATTATTCTTTACCTAAGCTTACTGACTTTGCAATTTACTTTTGAATTTTAATATTTCCCTACAATATAGCTGTTGTTCAATATATTATTACCTGGGATGCCTCTCGACCATTGTGATTCCATCTTGTTTAATTCTGGGACAACAGTACTCCACCTGACAGTGGTGAAGATGCGGCCCAGTAAGGAAACCAGTTTATTGTTTGTAACAATTTTCTTATCTAGTGGTGCTGGTGGTCACCAACACTATATTGTAGAGTTTTTTTTTTGTTTTTTTACTATGTTTAATTCATATTTTAGGTGGGTAATTGCCCCTTCAAAGTTATCCACAGATCTCAGAGTGAAAGTTAAAGTAAACCCAAAAGCTATTCAGTTGCATAACAAATAGACTCACATAAACAGCGTCTGTTTAATCATCTTAGTTGCTTAAATTTTGATAAACAAGATGGAGAAGCACTCAACCAGGGAATAAACGGGATCTAAATTGTTTGTTTTATGGTTAATTTACTTTCTTAGATCAGTCTGCTTTATATTCTTTCTTGCAGTATATCACACCTGCCAACATTTTTCATACCAGTTTTCATATTTAAAGGGACAGTAAAGTCATTATTAGACATACATGATTTGGACAGAGCCTGTAATTTTAAACAACTTTCCAATTTACTTCTATTATTTCATTTGCTTGAATCTCTTATCCTTTGCTGAAAGGTTTATCTAGATAAGCTCAGGTGCAGCAAAGAGCCTAGGTTCTAGCTGATGATTGGTGGCTGCATATATATACCGATTGTCATTGGCTCACCCATGTGTTCAGTTAGAAACCAGTAGTGCATTGCTGCTCCTTCAATAAATTATACCAAGAGAATGAAGCAAATTTAATAATTGAAGTAAACTGGAAAGTTGTTTAAACTTGTATGTTCTACCTAAATTATGAAAAAAATGTTTAGGTTTCATGTCACTTTAAGGGTTGTCCCTGAAAATAGTGATAATGTATAGATCCTATAAATACAAGCACTAATGGACGTACTAAATACAGCACCTCTCCCTACAACACCTAAGCACAGCTTTAAACACTAAATGCTGTGGTGAACTCAGGAACATAATAGAAACACAAAAAACAAAGAAAAGTTTCAGAACCAGCAGCAAATTCAAGGTATAAGACAAAACCAAACCTAGTAAAGTTCTTTCCAGTTTACACTTACCTCCTGCACACTCCTTGATTTTCTCTTTTGCTAAGCACCAGTAGGAAGGTCAATAAGAGGTTATGATAACACATGAGGCAGAAAAAAAGGAGCCCCAATGCTCATCATCATCATTTGATGAGTTACTGATGATCTCTAGCATTACTTTCTTCTTTAAATAAGAATATTAGAGATTAGATCAAGGTGGAGGTCCAAGGACAAAGTGGGCCATTAAGTCGTATTTCCCAAATATTGGGCCAGATTATTAAAATATCACTTTTGCTAAAGCATATATGTGCTCCACTTTGTAATACCAGTGCACGCAAACGTGACCTCAGCACAGAACCTAAGTGCAGAGAAGGGGGTAAGTCAAGCAGCAATCTTAAATATATATGTAAATGCTTATATACTGTACATATATATTTACAGGGAGCATACAGTTCCCAAAGACCACAATGTAAAGGCACATTTCAGTGCCATTTTTTTCTAACACATAAACACAGTCCAATATCCAGCACTACTGACCCATAGTCGTGTGCACGCTGTAAAAGGGTAACTGCAGACACCCCACAGAATAATGTTGCACAAAAAAAAACAGCAGCACCACTTGTAATCTTTATTTCCACATGGTGGGAGTAGGTAACAAGAACAACGTTTTGGGTTAAGCACCCTTAGTCATGTTCATGCAATGTGTGTACACCTATGACTACTTAAATACCTGTACTCAGGTAGGACCACACCTCTTTAATTAACACTTTAATTACATTCACTTTCTTTCCTATACTGACTTCTAGTGGTCTATACCTACATAAATTTAAAACTATACAATTAAAACACATCAACACAGATGCTGTTTAGCAAAGATCTAACCTCCAGATTAACAAAGACAATGTCTATTGAAAAACCTTAAATCGCAACCCTCAGATTAATTTTTATTTTTAAATATTTATATAAATATACTCAAATCCAGTTCCCTATTCATACCTTTGTGAATTAATGCATACAATTTATTTATCCAAAAAGCCTCACGTTTTTGAGAAGTAATTCTCTATTCCCAGGACGCCTTGGTATTGGTATATAGTCTATCACCTGAAATCTCAATTGAGAGATTGTATGTTCCTTTTTAAAAAAGTGATAAGCTACTGGGGCATTTAAATCATTAGTTCTAATGTTAGATTTATGTTGGATGATTCTATCCCTGACCCGCTGGGTCTTTTCACCAATATAAAGTATGCCACACGGACACTTAATGAGGTAAATTACAAAGATGGCATTACATTTGTAATACCCCTTAATCCTACATTTCTGTCCTGTGAGGTGGTGAAAACAAAAATCCCCTTTAATCATGTTGTTACAATTGGAACACTTGAGGCAAGGAAAACAACAATTATTTTCAGAGGTAATGAACCCTTGTCTACATTTCTTTTTGCTGCCCACATCTGATTTAATGATCATATCCCTTAAACTAGGAAGTCTAGTGTAAACTGGCATAGGGTGGCTGTTGAAATGCTCAAACCTCTGGATTGCATTCCCTAAGGATATGCCAAGGCCTCCTTACTATCTTTTGCACGTTTGGGCTACAGGCATTGTACTCTGAAATAAACACCACCCTGTCAGGGTTACTTAACTTCTGCAAATTCTCATTATTAACCCTTCCTTTAGGTAATTTCAAAACGTTATCAATCACTTCCTGAATCATTGTACATGGATAACCTCTTTCCACAAATCTAGACCCCATCTCATTCAATCTCCTAAGAGCCAGAATATCTTCACAATAATTGTGAATACCTTCACAATCCGTCTCACTCTAAGCATCTGGCTAAATGGTAATGATTTAATCAGATCAGGGGCATGGGCACTGGTATAATGTAAAAGACTGTTCCTATCCGTATCTTTCCATGTAAATCTGTTTTTAACAGGCAACCATCTTTATAATCCTTAGTATCAAGGAAATGAATTGATTCCTCACTCCAAGACAATGTGAAGTGTATACTTTTAGAATCAGCATTTAATTCCTGCACAAACTGCTGGAGAAAACCAAGGTCGCCCCACCAAATGCCAAAAATACCATCTATGTAGCACCACCATTTGGCGCCACATAGAAAAATCTTTCCTTGAAAATATTCATAAAAAATATTATCATAGGTAGGGGCGACGTTGGATCTTATAGCTGTTCTCTCTTTTTGTACATAGTATGTGTCTTCAAAAAGAAAAGAATTACAATATAATATTATCTCCATAAGCTCAACTATAAATTATTGTTGTGTTGGTGTAAATCTATTACTCTTAGAAATAACATATTTAATAACATCCAGGCCACTAGTGTGGGGTATAGCAGTGTAGAGACTTACAATATCCAAACTGTGCAGAATACTTTTTCCATAATACCAGACAAACCCTCAATATTTTCTAAAAAATCATTAGTGTCTTTAATAAAAGGCATAGATTGAGATACAAATGGTCTCAAAAGTTTGTCTAGGTATATGGAAATATTAGTAAACATAGAGTCAGTGCCTGTCACAATTGGACGCCCAGGAGGGGCCTCCAAATTTTTATAAACCTTAGGGAGTGTATAAAAAACTGGAATAATAAATTCATCTTTAAAAAGGAAATTCCTAGAATCATTATCAATAATCCTGTTCTGGAAGGCTCTCTGTGCACAATTTTTAATATCACTCATGATTTCTGAGGATGGATCATAAGACAAGGGCATATAAACTTCAGATTTAGACAATTGTCCCCGAATTTCATCAATGTAATAACCCCTATCTAAAATAATTATAGCACCACCCTTGTCAGCCTGTTTGTAAATTAACCCTTTATTATTACACAATGCTTTAAGGGCTAAATTCTCTTTCTTATATATGTTAGATGCAAACTGTTGCTGTACCTAATGCATCCAAATCATGCCTGACCAATTTCATAATCACATCTATGCTAGAATCTTTATTTCTAAGACCCAAATTTTTGATAGCCAGTTCATTAGCCCTATCAGTCCCGGTAACACTTTGTGGTCCTATCCCACAGTTAGTACTAGAAAAGTAATATTTTATCTTTACACTACTATTAAATTTAAAGAGATCTTGTTCCAATTTGAACCAATTACATCCCTCCTGTTTACAAAAGGATAGACCTTTCTCCAATATACGTGAAGCTTTTTGGATAAATAAATTGTATGCATTAGTTCCCAAAGGTATGACTAGGGAACTGGATTTGAGCATATTTATGTAAATATTTAAAAATAAAAATGAATATGAGGGTTGCGACTATAGACATTGTTAGATATTTGCTAAACAGCATCTGTGTTGATGGGTTTTAATTGTATAGTTTTACATTTATGTAGGTATAGACCACTAGAGGTCAGTATAGGTAAGAAAGTGAATTTAATTAAAGAGGTGTGGTCCTACCTGCTTACAGGTCATAGGTGTACACACATTGTATGAACATGACTAAGGGTGCTTAACCCGAAACGTTGTTCTTGTTACATGCTCCTACCATGTGGAAATAAAGATTTGTGAAGATTACAAGTGGTGCTGCTGTATTTTACTGCTACATTTTTTTTAACACCGCACTCCCATCAACTTTAGACCTCAAAAACGGTCTATTGGAGTTATTTTTAAAAAATGCAACTATTTTTTATTTTAAAAAAAAAGCACAAGACAATTGGCTAGATTACGAGTTGTGCATTAGGATTAAAAAGCAGCGTTGGCCGGTCCCAGCGCTGCTTTTTAACGCCCGCTGGTATTAAGAGTCTTGCAGGTACAGGTGTACCACTCACTTTTTTGGCCAGACTTGGAAATACCACAAATCCACTTACGCCAATTTTGTATCCTATATTTTCAAAGGGACTTGCATAGCGCCGGTATTACGAGTCTTCCAAAAAGTGAGCGGTACACCCTCTCCTGTCAAGACTGGTACCGCATTTTAAAGTCAGTAGTTAAGAGTTTTACACTACAACGCCGTAGCATAAAACTCTTAATTAAAGTGCTAAAAAGTACACTAACACCCATAAACTACCTATTAACCCCTAAACCGAGCCCCCCCCCACATCACAAACACAAAAATACATTTTTTAACCCCTAATCTGCCGAACCGGACATCGCCGCCACTATAATAAATATATTAACCCCTAAACCACCGCACTCCCGCCTCACAAACATTAGTTAAATATTATTAACCCCTAATCTGCCGTCCCTAACATTGCCAACACTTACCTACATTTATTAACCCCTAATGTGCCGCCCCCAACGTCGCCACCACTGTACTACATTTATTAACCCCTAAACCTAAGTCTAACCCTAACACCCCCTAACTTAAATTTAAATAAATCTAAATAAAATTCCTATCATTAACTAAATAATTCCTATTTAAAACTAAATACTTACCTATAAAATAAACCCTAAGCTAGCTACAATATAACTACTAGTTACATTGTATCTATCTTAGGTTTTATTTTTATTTTACAGGTAAGTTTGTATTTATTTTAACTAGATACAATAGTTATTAAATAGTTATTAACTATTTAATAACTACCTAGCTAAAATAAATACAAAAGTACCTGTAAAATAAAACCTAACCTAAGTTACAATTACACCTAACACTACACTATATTTAAATAAATTAACTAATTTAACAGCAATTAAATACAATTAAATAAAATTATCTAAAGTACAAAAAACAAACACTAAATTACAGAAAATAATAAACAAATTACAATATTTTTAAACTAATTACACCTAATCTAATCCCCCTAACAAAATAAAAAATCCCCCCCAAAATAAAAAAAGTCCTACCCTACACTAAATTACAAATAGACCTTAAAAGGGCCTTTTGCGGGGCATTGCCCCAAAGTAATCAGCTCTTTTACCTGTAAAAAAAAAATTACAACCCCCCCAACATTAAAATCCACCACCCACACAACCAACCCTACTCTAAAACCCACACAATACCCCTTAAAAAACCTAACACTAACCCCTTGAAGATCACCTTACCAGGAGAAGTCTTCACCCAACTGGGCCAAAGTCCTCAACGAAGCCGGGAGAGTTATTTATCCAAGCCGGGCCGAAGGTTATTTTTTTTTTACAGGTACTTTTGTATTTATTTTAGCTAGGAAGTTATTAAATAGTTATTACTATTTAATAACTATAGTACCTAGTTAAAATAAATACAAAGTTACCTGTAAAATAAAAATAAAACCTAAGATAGATACAATGTAACTAGTAGTTAGTTATATTGTAGCTAGCTTAGGGTTTATTTTATAGGTAAGTATTTTGTTTTAAATAGGAATTATTTAGTTAATGATAGGAATTTTATTTAGATTTTTTTTAAATTATATTTGTTAGGGGGTGTTAGGGTTAGACTTAGATTTAGGGGTTAATAACTTTAGTATAGTGGTGGCAACGTTGGGGGCGGCAGATTAGGGGTTAATAAATGTAGGTAGGTGTCGGCGATGTTAAGGATGGCAGATTAGGGGTTAATAATATTTAGCTAATGTTTGTGAGGCGTGAGTGTGGCGGTTTAGGGGTTAATATGTTTATTATAGTGGCGGCGACGTTGGGGGCAGCAGATTAGAGGTTAATAAATGTAGGTAGGTGGCGGCGACATAGGGGGTAGCAGATTAGGTGTGAATAAATGTAATGTAGGTGTCGGTGATGTTGGGCTTTTTTTCAGCCGGATCTCCCAGTTGATTCCTATGGGGAAATCGTGCACAAGCTCGTTACACCAGCTCACCGCTAATGTAAGCAGCGCTGGTCTTGGAGTGCAATAAGGAGCAGAATTTTGCTCAATGCTCACTTCTTTTCTGGGTTGTAAAAACCTGTAATACCAGCTCTGTCTGTAAGTGAGCAGTGAGCATAAACTGCTCGTTAGCACCGAACAGCTCAAAACGAAAAACTTGTAATCTAGCCGACTGTATTTTGAGAGCAATTGGCGCATATTTAAAAAATGAACCATAGGTCTGATAAATTAGTGCTGCACTTGTAGTCTAGGCCATTGTGTGTTTCCCTCAGGATTATATGTTGTTTGTCTAGCTGATGATTGTTTATGTATGTGGTGCAAAGACAGAAAAGTTCAAATAGAATTGTGACTAAAATTATTTATTTTCATTTTGTTTTTTTACTTTATTATGTTGATTGCATATTGGTTTAACAGAAGAGAATTAGAGGAAGATAGAAATTGATTTCACAATTGGAGTTTATGTGATACTAATCATATTTTCATTTCTGTAAGAATTTGATTCATAATGTTATGACAAAGAAAGAACTCCGCTCCTGATGCTACTTATTTTCGGTGGAGTAAATTCAAGGAAAAGGAAAAATATAGTCTAGATTTGTTGTTTCAGTGGTCAAGAGGATAATCAAAAGTCCAAAATCAGAGTAAGCTGAAAGAATCAGCAATGTTAAATAGTTTTAAATTTTATAAACAAAATAGAAAAAGGCAATAGTCCAAAAACAATTCAAAATCATAGTGCAAGCCAGGAAGCAATTGAACATATATAACTGGGATGGCTATAAAGGACGATATGGTTTAAAAGCTCACACCTGCACATCAAATAAAAAAAGAACCATGAATGAATCAGCAAATACGGCACACAAACCTATGTATCATTTCTAATGAATACACAACTTTAAAACAAGCAGCAAAATGGTAGACAATTATTTTTTTTTCCTAAGAATGAATGTGTCCCTATGCTGAAGGGAAATATTTATGCGTAACATATGCAAAGTTAAGCTACAGATGTCTCTGTCTTTATACTTCAATAGAAAGCTCTGCTCTGTATTTCAAAGAACAGAAAACTCTAGGTAGCCTTTATAGCTTCATTAATCACAGTTACCCATCTATAATTTAGTTATTAATCTGTATAATTAAAGAATAACTGTTCAAAGTGTTCACTGAGTAGAGGTTAATAAAAAAAAAGTTACTCTTTAGTATTAAATTGATATTATGTATAAAAAGCATGATTCGTTTTACATATATAGAACTAAATATTAGCAAAAGGGCTTCTAGGTGAGCTGACATAATTGATGACTGCTGAGAGATGCAGTTCTCCATTGTCTGTTGCCATCTTCTACTCATGTGCTTGGATATTATTCATTTTTTGAAAAAAGCTACCTGATTGGCGCCTGCTGTAGTGGCTGTATTTACAGAGTTGACAATTGCCAATTTTAGGCCAGATTACAAGTGGAGCGCAAAATATCGCTTTCGCAAGGGTGATATGTGCGCTGATATTACAAGTTAGGCTTGATGCGAATGTCACCTCACGAGAGCGCGCTTCCATAGGCTCCAATGGGAGCCTTGTTCTCATGCCGCACAACATGGCAGAAAACCTAGCACAGTGAAGGAGGTAAGCTGCGCAGCAATGGGCAGCAGATCTTAAATATATATGTATATACAGTATACATACATATTTATGTGTTTATATATGTAAATACACATATTAAACAATCCAAAAAGGTAGACGGTAGCAGCAACTTAAATAAAAAGTTCAATCTTTATTATTCCGTTTTAAAAGACATACTCCAAGGAGGAATTGTAGAAAAAGGATACACGGATATACAGGACAGTATATGCTTTTCGGCGTGAGCCGTAATCAGTACACATATTAACACACACATATATATATATATATATATATATATATATATATATATATATATATATATATATATATCAGCATATACATATATATTTACAGGGAACACATATTTCCCCATAGACCACAATGTAAAGGCACTTTTCAGTGCCATTTTTTTTCTAATACCCTATACCCACCAACAATAACCCCTAAAAACTGCTTTGTGCAGTTAGATTTAATATATATATATATATATATATATATATATATATATATATATATATATATATATATATATATATATATATATATATTAAAAACAAACACAACACTGTATTTTGGGAGCAATTGGGGGACATTTAGAAAATTAACCAGAGCTTGCTTTATGGGCACACAATAAATTAGCGCTCCACTTGTAATCTAGCCCTTTATTAAATCTGGAAGACAAAGATGGGCTTTTAGCATTGCTCCCACTTAACTGTGTGGTCAACAACATTTGGAGAGCTATTTTAATAAACAGTTCTCAAGGTTAAAATTGACCTTACAGCATTTCCTGAGGGGTCTCATACTACCTCTGATGCTACCTCTAATGCTACTCACCAGACTAGCGGCTTTAGAGAATCTTGCCCATAGAGATCTTTGTATCTATTATATCTTTATCTGTTGGTGGATTTCATTCTGTTGTCTCTATGCACTCTTGCTATATTTGTTTTATTTGGATACTACAAAAGTAAGTGCATGCCCATATTTCTTAAAGGGTCTGTATTGATGCACCCAGTATATCAGTCCATCCAGACTCACTTACTGATTTTGTAGAGCAACTGCAAAGGTAATGGATGACAACTCAGCTAATTCACGTGTCTGTTGATGAGTTGATTCACATGCTTTTAACTTCACTCTCAATCAGTTCAGGGTTGATTTGATTTGTCATTGTCAATTCACAACAAGTCCAAGTCCTACTTTTTTCTCTAACACAACTAACTAGCTTTGCAACTCCTATACAAAATATAGTTAAACATTGTCTGGTCTCCTCTATTAAGTTACCTGCCTTCCACATTTTGTGCACTAATTCTCCCTTTAAGTGTTAATAACTTCCTTGCTTTTACTCAGCATTTTTCCAAACATTAAGAGATACATTGAACAACTCATTAAAATCATTTTATACCCAGGGGGTATAAAGCTGAATAGACTGGCACTATTTCATTTCATTGCTACACCTACCCTATAATAAAATAAAGGGCTCTGTTTCATACTTTCTTTTGTGCTCTTTGCTGATGCCTAATTTGTAATTTACTTCCCGTGTTTTATTTTTCACCTTATTCATATGGTTGTTTGAAAAACAAGGTACAGTAAATGATAAGTTACTGATTATCTCTAGCTTAGCTTTCTTTCTTAAGTAAGAGTATTACAGATTAGATCAAGGTGGGGTCCAAGGAGAAAATGGGCCATTAGGACATGTTTCCAGAATATTGGGCTAAATTACAAGTGTAGCGCTAATTTTTCATGCATCCACAAACGGGCAAATTCACCCATTTATGTGTGCGCGGTAAATTTTAAAATATCCCCCAAAATAAAATGTGAGGTCCCTTTTTTAAAATATTTTTAAGCAGTTTTTAGGGGTTAAAGTGTGCGGGTGTGGGATGTTAGAAAAAAAAAACGTCACTGAAAAGTGCCTTTACATTGCAATCTATGGGGAACTTTGTGTTCTTTATAAATATATATGCTTATATATATATATATATATATATATATATATATATATATATATATATATATATGTGTGTTAATATGTGTATATACACATATAAGCACATAAATATAAATGTATATATTCATATACATTTACATTTACTGCCATCTCTGTGTGACTTACCCACTTCGCTGGGTAGGTTCTCATGTCATGTCTTACAGCATGAGAAAAAAGCTCCCATTGGAGTCTATGGAAACACAGTCTTGTGAGCGCAAAGCTTCAATGCAATGCGAATGTGAGGTTGCGTTCGCATTACACCTAACTTGTAATATTAGCGCATATTTGCGTGCATTGGTATTACTAAGTGGAGCACAAATATCGTTTTCACCAAAGCGATATTTTGCACTCCACTTGTAATCTAGGCCATTGTGTGTTTTCTCTCAGGATTAAATGTTGTTTGTCTAGCTGATGATTGTTTATGTATGCGGTGCAAAAGACAGAGAAGTTACAATAGAATTGTGGCTAAAATTGTTAATTTAATTTCGTTTTTTTACTTCATTATGTTGAATGTGTATTGGTTTAAAAGCTTACAAGAAGAGTATCAGAGGGAAATAGAAAGTCATTTCACAATTAGAGTTTGTGTCATACTAGTTATATTTTCCTTTCTGTAAGAATTTGATTCATACAGGGAGTGCAGAATTATTAGGCAAGTTGTATTTTTGAGGATTAATTTTATTATTGAACAAAAACCATGTTCTCAATGAACCCAAAAAACTCATTAATATCAAAGCTGAATATTTTTGGAAGTAGTTTTTAGTTTGTTTTTAGTTTTAGCTATTTTAGGGGGATATCTGTGTGTGCAGGTGACTATTACTGTGCATACTTATTAGGCAACTTAACAAAAAACAAATATATACCCATTTCAATTATTTATTTTTACCAGTGAAACCAATATAACATCTCAACATTCACAAATATACATTTCTGACATTCAAAAACAAAACAAAAACAAATCAGTGACCAATATAGCCACCTTTCTTTGCAAGGACACTCAAAGCCTGCCATCCATGGATTCTGTCAGTGTTTTGATCTGTTCACCATCAACATTGCGTGCAGCAGCAACCACAGCCTCCCAGACACTGTTCAGAGAGGTGTACTGTTTTCCCTCCTTGTAAATCTCACATTTGATGATGGACCACAGGTTCTCAATGGGGTTCAGATCAGGTGAACAAGGAGGCCATGTCATTAGATTTTCTTCTTTTATACCCTTTCTTGCCAGCCACGCTGTGGAGTACTTGGACGCGTGTGATGGAGCATTGTCCTGCATGAAAATCATGTTTTTCTTGAAGGATGCAGACTTCTTCCTGTACCACTGCTTGAAGAAGGTGTCTTCCAGAAACTGGCAGTAGAACTGGGAGTTGAGCTTGACTCCATCCTCAACCCGAAAAGGCCCCACAAGATCATCTTTGATGATACCAGCCCAAACCAGTACTCCACCTCCACCTTGCTGGCGTCTGAGTCGGACTGGAGCTCTCTGCCCTTTACCAATCCAGCCACGGGCCCATCCATCTGGCCTATCAAGACTCACTCTCATTTCATCAGTCCATAAAACCTTAGAAAAATCAGTCTTGAGATATTTCTTGGCCCAGTCTTGACGTTTCAGCTTGTGTGTCTTGTTCAGTGGTGGTCGTCTTTCAGCCTTTCTTACCTTGGCCATGTCTCTGAGTATTGCACACCTTGTGCTTTTGGGCACTCCAGTGATGTTGCAGCTCTGAAATATGGCCAAACTGGTGGCAAGTGGCATCTTGGCAGCTGCACGCTTGACTTTTCTCAGTTCATAGGCAGTTATTTTGCGCTTTGGTTTTTCCACACACTTCTTGCGACCCTGTTGACTATTTTGAATGAAACGCTTGATTGTTCGATGATCACGCTTCAGAAGCTTTGCAATTTTAAGAGTGCTGCATCCCTCTGCAAGATATCTCACTATTTTTGACTTTTCTGAGCCTGTCAAGTCCTTCTTTTGACCCATTTTGCCAAAGGAAAGGAAGTTGCCTAATAATTATGCACACCTGATATAGGGTGTTGATGTCATTAGACCACACCCCTTCTCATTACAGAGATGCACATCACCTAATATACTTAATTGGTAGTAGGCTTTCGAGCCTATACAGCTTGGAGTAAGACAACATGCATAAAGAGGATGATGTGGTCAAAACACTCATTTGCCTAATAATTCTGCACTCCCTGTAATGTTATGACAAAGAACGGACTCAGCTCCTGGTGTCACTTATTCTTGGCATAGTAAATTCAAAGAATTATTGCTACACTTACCCCCTAAAATAGGTCTCAGTTTCATACTTTCTTTTGTGCTCTTTGTTGATTCCTAGGGCCCCAATTTATCAAGGTCTGTCGGACCTGATCCGACAGTGCAGATCAGGTCCGACAGACTTCTCTGAATACGGCGAGCAATACGCTCGCCGTATTCAGCATTGCACCAGCAGCTCACAAGAGCTGCTGGTGCAACGCCACCCCCTGCAGACTCGAGGCCAATGGGCCGCCAGCAGGGGGTGTCAATCAACCCGATCGTACTCGATGGGGTTGATTTCCGGCAATGTCTGTCTGCCTGCTCTGAGCAGGCGGACAGGTTATGGAGCAGCGGTCTTTGTGACCGCTGCTTTATAACTGCAGTTTCTGGCGAGCCTGCAGGCTCGCCAGAAACACGGGGCATCAAGCTCCATTCAGAGCTTGATAAATATGCCCCCTAATTTGTAATTTGCTTCCAGTAAATTCTAGGAAATACTTGTCAAGCATTCTACATTTGTGTTTCTTCATTATACTTTTTGGAATATCAAATCAAACAATACAATACAGAAAGTAACATTCACCAAAAAAAAAATACATTTAAAATATCGAACTTAATATTTGAAAGTCAATTTCAATATTTCTAATGGTTTTCTTTAACAATAAATTTGATATTGAAATGTTAGTTCAGATATAACAAA
The DNA here is from genome assembly GCF_027579735.1 of Bombina bombina. Classification (NCBI taxonomy): domain Eukaryota; kingdom Metazoa; phylum Chordata; class Amphibia; order Anura; family Bombinatoridae; genus Bombina; species Bombina bombina. The sequence goes on along the minus strand of NC_069502.1, from coordinate 324,394,960 downwards.
ATGTAACAAGTTTTACATTTGTTTTAACAAATGTAAGTGCTCAGGGGGACATTTGTTCTACCATAACAATTATAATGAAGTGTAACAAAAAATGTTTTATCCAAAATATTTTGGAACACAGTCCAATTGATGACTTGTTAAATATAAAAATAAACATTTGACAATAAACAATCTCCACATATTTCATAGGATGCATTCACAGAAAAGTATCATCATTAGCGAAAATCTCATATGATGGCAAGTTGGCAACCATAAGCACCACAGCCAATTTGCATACCAAATGCTAGAAAACTATAGTACATTAGAATGACCAGAGAACTGACACACACAAAAAGTGATGGCTTGGATTACAAGAGGTGCAGGATAACTGACCATAATCACACACAAGTAATATGTTAATAAAAGCCAATTAGGGATAAATCAGCAGTAGACATGTGCATTGGACAACATTTTGGTTCAGATGAATTGCTTGTTCTGAAATTTTAAACCCTTTTGGGTTATCTTACCATTAGTAGATATTTAATTTGTTTCAGATGAATTTCATTACACAACCCACGCCATAACCCTAATAACAATAAACCACCTACGCTATAAACCCACAACTGCTAACCTTCAAGATACCTAATTTAAGACCCCTAAATTAAAAAAACACTAACAGTGTATTGTTAAAAAAGCATAAAAAAGCCCCCTTAAAAATCCCTATCCTAAATATAAATTACCCCAAAAATAAAAATGCCCCCCTAAAAACCTAAAAATAAAAACCCTCAAATAAAACTAAAGCACTCCCAAAAAAACTAACACTAATCTAAATCCCAAATTTTATTACTCACCATCCGAGATCTTCTCTTCTTTTCTTGATCCGATGTAATCCAAATGGTTAAAAGGACTCCTCTTCTTTCTCTTTGGTCCTCTTCATGTTTTCCCGCACCACACTGATCCTTGGCTGCCAGTTTCCCCATTTTTATTGGGGCGTCTTGGCAGTTCTATTTCATTAACACATAAATTTGTTATTCTTTTAAATCATACAGGCTGCCATTTATTCATAGGGTTATGTGCCTAATGCATGAATAGGCAATATTTAGACAAATGCAGATTTGTCCGAATCTGAATGCTCATGTCTAATTAGTAGTCTATACAACAGTAGATTAGAAGAACCCCCTCAAGAATGGGGGGGGGGGGAGGGGAGTGAGAGAGGCTAGATCTCTTAAGCGGGTGTCCCCTTAGGTTAGGCCTATGTATACCTACAGGGGCAGTGCCTAATACCGAACCAACAGTTATACATAAGAAGAAGAGAATAGGAGCAGAGGTATTATTTGGCACACTTGGGGTAAGAGTCTAGATAACAATTTTTTCAGAGGGCTAAAGAGCAAGATAACTATCGGCTAGATTATGAGTTTTTGTCGGTAAGGCTTGCGGTGCTAACGCACAGTTTCTGCTCACCACTCACCTACAAACAACGCTGGTATTGGCGGTTTTTTTAAACCCGGTGTTAGCCGCAGAAAAGTGAGCGGAGAGCAAAATATAGCTCCACATCTCACCTCAATACCAGCGCTGCTTACGGTAGCGGTGAGCTGGCTAAACGTGCTCATGCACGATTTCCCCATAGGAATCAATGGGGCAGATTCGGCTGAAAAAAAAACTAACACCTGCAAAAAAGCAGCATTCAGCTCCTAACGCAGCCCTATTGATTCTTATGGGGAAATACATTTTTTGTCAACACCTAACACCCTAACATGAACCCCGAGTCTAAACACCCCTAATCTTACATTTATTAACTCCTAATCTGCCGCCCCGACATCGCCGACACCTACATTATATTTATTAACCCCTAATCTGCCTTCCCCAATGTCGTCGCAACCTACCTACAATTATTAACCCCTAATCTGTCTCCCCCAACGTCGCCGCCACTATAATAAAGTTATTAACCCCTAAACCTAAGTCTAACCCTAACACCCCCTAACTTAAATATAATTTAAAATAATCAAAATAAAATTACTATAATTAACCCCTTAATGACCGAGGACGTACGCCATATGTCCTCAGAAAAAATGCAGTTAACGCCTGAGGTTATTGCAGGATGCCTCAATATCGAGGCATCCTGCAATAACAATTTGTACCCCTCCGGTGCAGAGAGAGCCACTCTGTGGCCCTCTCTACACCGGACATCGATGGCCGCAATCGTTGGTGGGTGGGAGCTGCAGTGGGAGGCGGGTGGGCGGCCATTGATGGCTTCAGAGACACAGAGGGGGGCGGGATCGGGGGCGGGAGAGTCAGGGGCGCGCGTGCACGGGGGATCGGCGGGCGGGCGCGTGCACGGGAGGGATCGGGTGGGAACCGCTTACACTACAGAAATAATCCTGTAATAAGTGGGAGGAAGAGGGGGAATAAATGCCCCCAAAAAGTAATCTAAGGGATCTGGGAGGGGGTGGGGGTAGGGGTTGGTCGTGGGGAAGCTACACTACAGAAAAATAAGGCAGGGGGGGTTAGAGAGCTGTTTTGGGGGGGGATCAGGGAGGTTGGGGGCTAAGGGGGGATCTTACAAAGTAGCATATGTAAATATGCTAAAGATGTATTTTTTTTTTTTTTTTAAACTTTTATTTTAGTACTGGCAGACTTTCTGCCAGTACTTAAGATGGCGGGAAAATTGTGGGGTGGGGGAGGGAAGGGAGCTGTTTGGGAGATATCAGGGGGTCTGATGTGTCAGGTGGGAGGCTGATCTCTACACTAAAGCTAAAATTAACCCTGCAAGCTCCCTACAAACTACCTAATTAACCCCTTGACTGCTAGCCATAATACATGTGTGATGCGCAGCAGCATTTAGCGGCCTTCTAATTACCAAAGTCATATATGTCTGCTATTTCTGAACAAAGGGGATCCCAGAGAAGCATTTACAACTATTTGTGCCATAATTGCACATGCTGTTTGTAAATAATTTCCGTGAGAAACCTAAAATTGTGAAAAATTTAGCGTTTTTTTTTTAATTTGATTGCATTTGGCGGTGAAATGGTGGCATGAAATATACCAAAATGGGCCTAGATCAATACTTGGGGTTGTCTACTACACTACACTGAAGCTAAAATTAACCCTAGAAGCTCCCTACATGCTCCCTAATTAACCCCTTCACTGCTGGGCATAATACACGTGTGGTGCGCAGTCACATTTAGCAGCCTTCTAATTAGTAAAAAGCAAAACCAAAGCCATGTATGTCTGCTATTTATGAACAAAGGGGATCCCAGAGAAGCATTTACAACCATGTATGCTATAATTGCATACGTTTTTTGTAAATAATTTCAGTGAGAAACCTAAAGTTTGTGAAAAAAATTGTGAAAAAGTGAACAATTTTTTTTATTTGATCGCATTTGGCGGTGAAATGGTGGCATGAAATATACCAAAATGGGCCTAGATCAATACTTTGGGATGTCTTCTAAAAATATATATATATATACATGTCAATGGATATTCAGGGATTCCTGAAAGATATCAGTGTTCTAATGTAACTAGCGCTAATTTTGAAAAAAAGTGGTTTGGAAATAGCAAAGTGCTACTTGTATTTATGCCCCTATAACTTGCAAAAAAAGCAAAGAACATGTAAACATTGGGTATTTCTAAACTCAGGACAAAATTTAGAAACTATTTAGCATGGTTTTTGTTTGGTGGTTGTAGATGTATAACAGATTTTGGGGGTCAAAGTTAGAAAAAGTGTGTTTTTTTCCATTTTTTCCTCATATTTTATAAATTTTTTTATAGTAAATTATAAGATATGATGAAAATAATGGTATATTTTGAAAGTCCATTTAATGGCGAGAAAAACGGTATATAATATGTGTGGGTACATTAAATGAGTAAGGGGAAAATTACAGCTAAACACAAACACCGCAGAAATGTAAAAATAGCCTTGGTCCCAAATGGACAGAAAATGGAAAAGTGCTGTGGTCATTAAGGGGTTAAATAAATTTTTCCTATTTAAAACTAAATACTTACCTATAAAATAAACCCTAAGCTAGCTACAATATAACTAGTAGTTACATTGTATCTAGCTTAGGGTTTATTTTTATTTTACAGGCAAGTTTGTATTTATTTTAGCTAGGTAGAATAGTTACTAAATAGTTCTTAACTATTTACTAGCTACCTAGCTAAAATAAATACAAATTGAACTGTAAAATAAAACCTAACATAAGTTACAATTACACCTAACACTACACTATAATTAAATTAATTACCTAAACTAACTACAATTAATTATAATTACATACAATTATCTAAATTACGAAAAAAAAAACACTAAATTACAGAAAATAATAAAATAATTTAAAAAAAATTAGACTAATTACACCTAATCTAATCCCCCTAATAAAATAAAAAAGCCCCCCAAAATAAAAAAACCCTACCCTATACTAAATTACAAATAGCCCTTAAAAGGACTTTTTGTGGGGCATTGCCCCAAAGTAATCAGCTCTTTTACCTGTAAAAAAAGGACAATACCCCCCCCAACATTAAAACCCACCACCCACACACCCAACCCTACTCTAAAACCCACCCAATACCCCCTTAATAAAACCTAACACTACCCCTTTGAAGATCACCCTACCTTGAGACGTCTTCACCCAACCAGGCAGAAGTGGTCCTCCAGACTGTCCAAAGTCTTCATCCTATCCGGGCAGAAGAGGTCCTCCAGAAGGCCAGAAGTCTTCATCCAGGTGGCATCTTCTATCTTCATCCATCCGGAGCGGAGCGGGTCCATCTTCAAGACATCAGATGCAGAGCATCCTATTCGCTCGACGGTGACTGGAACAATGACGGGTCCTTTAAATGACGTCATCCAAGATGGTGTCCCTTCAATTCCGATTGGCTGATAGAATTCTATCAGCCAATCGGAATTAAGGTAGAAAAAATCCTATTGGCTGATCCAATCAGCCAATAGGATTGAAGTTCAATCCTATTGGCTGATTAGAACAGCCAATAGGATTGAGCTTGCATAGTATTGACTGATTGGAACAGCCAATAGAATGCAAGCTCAATCCTATTGGCTGATTGGATCAGCCAATAGGATTTTTTCTACCTTAATTCCGATTGACTGATAGAATTCTTTCAGCCAATCGGAATTGAAGGGATGCCATCTTGGATGACATCACTTAAAGGTACCGTCATTTAGTCGTTGGATGTCGTTGGAAGAGGATGCTCCGCCTCGGATGTCTTGAAGATGGACCCGCTCCGCTCCGGATGGATGAAGATAGAAGATGCCGTCTGGATGAAGACTTCTGCCCGTCTAGAGGACCTCTTCTGCCTGGATGGGATGAAGACTTCTGCCCGTCTGGAGGACCACTTCGGCCAGATTCATTGAGGACTTCGGCCCGGTTGGGTGAAGACTTCTCAAGGTAGGGTGATCTTCAAGGGGGTAGTGTTAGGTTTTATTAAGGGGGTATTGGGTGGGTTTTAGAGTACGTTTGGGTGTGTGGGTGGTGGGTTGTAATGTTGGGGGGGTATTGTAATTTTTTTTACAGGTAAAAGAGCTGATTACTTTGGGGCAATGCCCCGCAAAAAGCCCTTTTAAGGGCTATTGGTAATTTAGTGTAGGGTAGGGATTTTTTTATTTTGGGGGGCTTTTTTATTTTATTAGGGGGATTAGATTAGGTGTAATTAGTTAAAAACATGTAATTATTTTATTATTTTCTGTCATTTAGTGTTTTTTTTCGTAATTTAGTTTATTTTATCTAATTGTAGTTAATTTAGGGAATTTATTTAATTATAGTGTAGTGTTAGGTGTAATTTAGACTTAGGTTAGGTTTTATTTTACAGGTAAATTTGTATTTATTTTAACTAGGAAGTTATTAAATAGTTAATAACTATTTAATAACTATTGTACCTATTTAAAATAAATACAAAGTTGCCTGTAAAATAAAAATAAACCCTGAGATAGCTACAATGTAATTCTTAGTTATATTGTAGCTATCTTAGGGTTTATTTTACAGGTAAGTATTTAGTTTTAAATAGGAATATTTTATTTAATACTATTAATTTTATTTAGATGTATTTAAATTATATTTAAATTAGGGGGGTGTTAGGGTTAGACTTAGATTTAGGGGTTAATAACTTTATTATAGTGGCGGCGGCGTTAGGGGCGGCAGATTAGGGGTTAATAATTGTAGGTAGGTGTCGGCGATGTTAGTGACGTAAGATTAGGGGTTAATAATATTTAACTAGTGTTTGCGAGGCAGGAGTGTGGCGGTTTAGGGGTTAATATATTTATTAAAGTGGCGGCGATGTCCAGTTCAGCCGATTAGGGGTTAAAAATTTAATTTTACTGTTTGCGATGTGGGGGGCCTCGGTTTAGGGGTTAATAGGTAGTTTATGGGTGTTAGTGTACTTTTTAGCACTTTAGTTAAGAGTTTTATGTTACGGCGTTAGCCTATAAAACTCTTAACTACTGACTTTAAAATTCGGTAGGAGTCTTGACAGGAGAGGGTATACCGCTCACTTTTTCCAAGATTCGTAATACCAGTGTTAGGAAAATCCCATTGAAAAGATAGGATACGCAATTGACGTAAGGGGATTTGCAGTATGCTCGAATCGCGGAAAAAAAGTGAGCTGTACACCTGTACCTGCCAGACTCGTAATACCAGCGGGCATTAAAAAGCAGCGTTGGGACCTCTCAACGCTGCTTTTTAAGACTAACGCAAGACTCGTAATCTAGGCGTATAAAATTTAACTTTTATTAGTTTAGGTTAAAAAGTCATCACAATAAAAAAATCAAATGTTAACCACACATGGATATCAAAAGAATTATAAATATGATGGGTAAAATTTGAGACTGATAGCTATTAGACCTTGCTATGGGGGTCTGTGAATTATATGTTTCAGACTAGTAGATGTGTGTTTCAATGTAACATCTGTTAATAGCAGATATCTTTTTATATTATTATACATAAGTCTCGTTATCTCGCCTAAGTCTTATTTGTCATAAATCAACTAGCAAATAAATAAGTTATATCCAGTGTAAACATTATTGGATATATAGCTGGTGGCAAGGAACCATCCCATCTATACAGGAAAGCAAAGAGAATTTAAAACCATGTGTGTTAAGAGAAAGACACACATATGTCACTAAATTCTCCAATATACTTGTGGGCACATAAGACCCAGATTACTATTAAATATAGATATAGTTAGAATGCATATCGTTTATTCTATTAAGGGTTACATAAATGTGAACAGAAGTAAATGTTGCGGGAGTAATGGGTGAATCCTTCAATATAGGAGCGAATCACAGTACATTCATGATTATAGTTAGTAAGGTATATATTCACAGTGTTAGCTGCCTGTAACTACCTATAAGTCGTAACCTCTATTATGTAAACTTAGACTAATATCTATATTTGCCAATTAAGCCCAAAAAATTTAAAAGTATAGTTAGGAGATTATCACTTACTTTTCCAGTTTATCTATGGGTACATAAGACCCAAAATACTATTAGGTATAAACATAGTTAGAGTACGTATCTATAACTTATTGAGGGTTACATATTTGCGGACAAAAAATAAATGTAGCGGGAGTAATGAAGAAATCCCTCTATGGAAGAGCGAGTCACAGTGCGCTCATAAATACTATAAATAAGATGTATATTAGTAATTATTGCTACCCGTAACAGCCCATAAATAGTGCCCCAATTTTAGTATAATAAAGTAAACTTAAACTAAATTCTATATTGCCGATTGATGCAGCTAGTTATTCCCAGCTAAAGTTTGTACCCAGTTATATGCCAAAGTCAGTGTTCCCTCTAAGGACACATTTTGTGAGCTGCCCAACAGTGAATTAGACAACCACACCCTGCAGTTAGCAAACACTAAACAATGCAGACAACAAGGTATAGGTCCCTTATTAACTATTTCACTACTGGGCTGCTCACAAAATGTGTCCTTATAGGGAACACTTGCCAAAGTATTAAATGCCCCTACATTTTGATGACTCTGCTAAACTCAGTTAAAGCTATATAATTATTTGGTAAAGAAAAATGACTATATGCTGAAAGGACAACTTAATACAGTAGAACTGAATAACTTCCAAATACACAATAAAAATATAATCTAATAGCATTTACTTTGAATTTCAAATTGGCAGTAGAATATTTTCTGGCAAATTTCAAAGTTAATCCAATTTTGGAGCCTCAGAAAGGGTGCATATAAAAAGAATCTAAACATTTTGATAATGCAAGTATATTGGAAAGTCTTTTTTTTAATTGCATGCTCATTTTGAATCACAAAACTTTAATTTTGACTTTAGTGGTTTTTGAAGTTCATATTAAGCTTTACCCTTTAGAAAATCCCCTTAACTCTAAAGTTTAATGTAAGACTGAAGAAAAATGCATACAAATATGCTGACCTTGTTAGCTAGTGGTTTCGTTTACACTGCAACTTAATAATAAGGCAAAGGTAATTTCTCTGAGTTGTGGTGTATTTTTACTTCCCAGTTTCAAAATGAAGATAGTACTGACATATGTGTTTTTTTTTTTTTACACTATTACTTAAATACAGGGATTAGCACATCTATGGCTTGTATAAACTCATAGATGAAAGGTGGATAGAAGTCCCAATAATCTAAAAAATTATAAATGAAATACACAATAAACCAGACAATACAGCATTTTTAACCTTCAGAACTACATTTATCATGGTAAATGCTGTAAGCTGCTATTGCTTTGTGCAACAAAGATATGTTGTGCTTACCTATGAGAAGTATAATTTTTAAGCATTGTAAGCATAATATTTTTTTTTAGAAGATTAAGGCAAAGGGGACCATTCATCCATGTGCGAGCGGACATTATCCAACATTGCGGATCATGTCCGCTGCACATCAATAAATGCTGACAGAATACGCTTTTCGCATTTATCATTGTACCAGCAGTTCTTGTGAACTGCTGGTGCAACGCCACCACCTGCAGATTCACGGCCAATCGGCCGCTAGCTGGGGGTGTCAATCAACCCGATCGTATTGGATCGGGTTGATTTCCGGCGATGTCTGTCCGCTGCCTCAGAGCAGACTGACAGGTTATGGAGCAGCGGTCTTTAGACTCATAACTTGTAAACACGGGGGAATCAAGCTCCGTACCGAGCTTGATAAATAAGCCCCAGAGACAGCTTTGATTTGCATCTAAACTGAGTTTATATAAATGGTATACGCCTTTCTGACAAGTAGCAATGTGTCGGATAAGGTTTTTACTTATTAGTGTATATGCGTTAATGCTAAAGCTAAATATGTATGCATGACGTATGTAAAGTTAGGCTACAGATGTCATTGTCTTTATACATCAATGGAAAACTCTGATCTTTACTGCAGAGAACAGAAATCCCCAGATTGCCTGCATTCCCAGCTACATTAATCACAGTCACCCATCTGGAATTAGCTTTTAATTTGTGCAATTACAGAATAACCTTCTAAAGTATGCAACATGAATAGGTTAATAGAAAATGGTTTTCTTTAGCATTATGTTAATTTGCATGGATGAAGCTTCATAAAAGAATTGTTCATTATAAACCATGGTAAAGATAAATAAATACAAAAAATATTAATCACAACATTGTGAATAACCATCATTATATGCAAAATAATATAATCAGATAGTTATCTCTTAATGCAAACAATTAGTGTCATACTGTACATATAGATAGCAGAACATCATTTGTCTGAATAAATCAATGGAGTGACCGTATTTTTTAAAGTATGTAGCAGTAGTCAGATAGATAGATAGATAGATAGATAGATAGATAGATAGATAGATAGATAGATAGATAGATAGATAGATAGATAGATAGACAGACAGACAGACAGACAGACAGATACACAGACAGACAGACAGACAGACAGACAGACAGACAGACAGACAGACAGACAGATAGATAGATAGATAGATAGATAGATAGATAGATAGATAGATAGATAGATATAGATAGATGTGATAGTTTTGGATTAACAATATGTTTTACAAAACAAGCTTTTTAGCAGTTCCTCTCTTCCTCAGCACTGAAGCAATAGTATGATACTGCATACAATACTGGAAGCTTTTCCTATTTTTTTTTTAAATAGTACAAAAAACCCCACTATTTACTAATATTTCTTCTAAAATATACACATCTAATGCATCTATAGACATAACTATGCTACCACTCAATTCCAAAGCAGACAGTATTGTGTGAGAGGTTTCAGCATAGCTTCCGCTTCTTCAGAAAATAAATATGTTTTTGCTGTGGAAATCTGACAAGTATTTTTGTCTTTGTATATGTACAGTATGTGTATGTGTGTGTAGGTATATATATATATATATATATATATATATATATATATATATATATATATATATATATTTATATCTCAACACTTACTGAATTCTATCAGCCAATCAACTCGCATGAAGTTCAATCCTATTGGCTGATCCAATCAGTCAATAGGATTTTTTCTACCTTAATTCCGATTGGCTAATAGAATTCTATCAGCCAATCGGAATCTAAGGGATGCTATCACTCTACAGAGACAGCAATTGTCAAGGTTACCAATGACCTACTTACAGCAAAATCCAAAGGCCACTTCTCTCTGCTTATCCTCCTTGACCTGTCTGCAGCCTTTGACACTGTTGACCACCCTCTTCTGCTCCAAACCCTCCAATCCTTCGGCATCTGTGACACAGCTCTCTCATGGTTCTCTTCCTATCTGACTAACCGTACATTTAGTGTAGCCTTCTCCGGAGCATCCTCTGCCCCGTTACCACTTTATGTTGGGGTACCTCAAGGCTCTGTCCTTGGTCCCCTTCTCTTCTCAATCTACACATCATCACTAGGTTCCTTAATAATGTCCCATGGGTTTCAATACCATTTGTATGCCAATGACACCCAAATCTACCTCTCTGCACCAGACCTACCTCCTTCCTTACTAACCCGTGTCACTAACTGTCTTTCTCACATCTCATCTTGGATGTCCTCTCACTACCTTAAGCTAAATCTCTCCAAAACTGAACTCCTTATTTTTCCCCCTTCTTCCAATGTCTCCACCCCCAAAATTTCTATAACTGTTGATAATTCCATCATTACCCCTACCCCGCAAGCCCGATGTCTTGGGGTCAAACTTGACTCAGATCTTTCCTTCACTCCTCACATTCAGTCCTTGGCTAATGCCTGCCGCTTCCACCTTAAAAACATCGCTAAAATTAGACATTTCCTTACACAAGATACAACCAAGATTTTAATCCACTCTCTCATCCTTTCCCGCCTCGACTACTACAACTCCGTCTTCTCTGGTCTACCTAGCTGCCGCATAGCTTCTTTACAATCCATTATGAATGCCTCTGCCAGGTTCATCTTCCTTACTCGTCGCTCTTCATCTGCTGCACCTCTCTGCCAATCCCTTCACTGGCTTCCTCTTGCCTCTAGGATTAAACATACAATCCTCACTCTGACATATAAAGCTCTCACCTGCACTGCTCCCCCCTACATCTCAGAACTTGTCTCTAGATACTCTCCCTCCCGTCCCCTTCGATCAGCTCAGGATCTCCTCCTCTCCTCCTCTCTTGTTACTTCCTCACATTCCCGTTTACAGGACTTCTCCAGACTGGCCCCCATCTTGTGGAATTCCCTGCATTGCTCCATAAGACTTTCCTCTAGTTTTAACAGCTTTAAGCACTCCCTAAAAACTCTACTATTCAGGGATGCATACAACCAACACTAACCTTTCCTAACTCCATTGCTTTCCCCTTGAACCTCTTAGAATGTAAGCCTATGGGCCCAGCTGTTTATCGCTTCATAAGAGCCGACTACAACAGTGAAACTCTCGGCAGGGCCCTCTACCCATTTGACCCCTATAAAAGCTATCCTGAACACTGACTATGTTTACAGTGCTGCGGAATCTGTTGGCGCTCTACAAATACCTGATAATAATAATATTAATAATAATAATAATGACGTCACTTATAGGGACAGTCTACACCAGAATTTGTAATATTTTAAAAGATAGATAATACCTTTATTACCCATTCCCCAGTTTTGCATAACCAACACAGTTATATTAATATACTTTTAACCTCTGTGATTATCTTGTATCTAAGCCCCTTTATTTCAGTTCTTTTGACAGACTTGCAGTTTAGCCAATCAGTACCTGCTCCCAAATAACTTCACGTGCACAAACACAGTGTTATCTATATGAAATACATGAACTAACACCCTCTAGTGGAGAAAAACTGTTAAAATGCATTCTGAAAAGAGGTGGCCTTCAAGGTCTAAGTTATTGGCTTATGAACCTCCTAGGTTAAGCTTTCAACTAAGAATACCAAGAGAACAAAGCAAAATTGGTGATAAAAGTAAATTGGAAAATTGTTTAAAATGACATGCTCTATCTGAATCATGAAAGTTTATTTTGGCCTAGACTGTCCCTTTAAAGGTACCTTCATTCCGAAGAAGCCGTCGATTGAAGTGTATGCTCCGCGCCGGATGTCTTGAAGATGGAGCCGCTCCGCATCGGAAGGATGAAGATGCCCTCTGGCCTGGGTGAAGACTTCTGCCCGTCTGGAGGACCACTTCTGTTGGCTTCTTTGAGGACATCTTGCCGCTTGTATGAAGACTTCTCCCGGTAAGTGAATCTTCGGGGGTTAATGTTAGGATTTTTAAGGGTGTATTGGGTGGGTTTTATTTTTAGATTAGGGCTTTGGGCTAATGCCCTTTTAAGGACAATGTCCATCCAAATGCCCTTTTCAGGGCAATGGGGAACTTAGGTTTTTTTTAGTTAGGGTTTTATTTGGGGGGGTTGGTTGTGTGGGTGGTGGGTTTTACTGTTGGGGGGGTTGTTTGTATTTCTTTTTCAGGTAAAAGAGCTGATTTCTTTGGGGCAATGCCCTGCAAAGTGCCCTTTTAAGGGTTATTGATAGTTTAGTTTAGGCTAGGGTTTTTTTTATTTGGGGGGGGGGGGGCTTTTTATTTTGATAGGGCTATTAGATTAGGTGTAATTAGTTTAAATATCTTGTAATTTGTTTTTTATTTTCTGTAATTTAGTGTTTGTTTGTTTTTTGTAATTTAGCTAATTGTATTTAATTTATTTAATTGTATTTAATTTAGATAAGTTATTTAATTGTAGTATAGTGTTAGGTGTTGGTGTAACTTAGGTTAGGTTTTATTTTACAGGTAAATTTGTATTTATTTTAGCTAGGTAGTTATTAAATAGTTAATAACTATTTAGTAACTATTCTACCTAGTTAAAATAAATACAAACTTGCCTGTAAAATAAAAATAAACCCTAAGCTAGATACAATGTAACTATTAGTTATATTGTAGCTAGCTTATGGTTTATTTTATAGGTAAGTATTTAGTTTTAAATAGGAATAATTTAGTTAATGATATTAATTGTATTTAGATTTATTTAAATCATATTTAAGTTAGGGGGTTTTAGGGTTAGACTTAGGTTTAAAGGCTTAATAAATTTAGAATAGTGGCGGCGACGTTGGGGGCGGCAGATTAGGGGTTAATAAATGTAGGTAGGTGTCGGCGACATTGGGGACAGCAGATTAAGGGTTAATAATATTTAACTAGTGTTTGCGAGGTGGGAGTGCGACGGTTTAGGGGTTAATATGTTTACTATAGTAGCAGCAATGTCGGGAGTGGCAGATTAGGGGTTAATAATTTTATTTAATGTTTCCGATGCGGGAGGGTCTCGGTTTAGGGGTTAATAGGTAGTTTATGGTGTTAGTGTACTTTTTAGCACTTTAGTTATGAGTTCATGCTACAGCTTTGTAGTGTAAAACTCATAACTACTGACTTTAGAATGTGGTACAAATCTTGACGGGATAGGGTGCACCGCTCACTTTTTGGCCTCCCAGGACAAGCTTGTAAAACCGGCGCTATGGAAGTCCCATTGAAAAAAGACTATACACAATTTGCGTAAGTTGATTTGCGGTAAGGCCAAAAAAATGATCTAATTAAACAATACTTTGAACTCCGAGATCTCCTATATTCTGCGATAGGTGACTTCTGAAATCTCCCAACATTAGGATTACAAAACCACAAAATATCCCTGTGTTTATTAATAATTAAAAAAAAATGTTTTTCTTTGTTTATTAAATTGGGACACAAAAAACAATGTGTAAAAGAAAGAACAATGGCACTACTCTTATATTAGTTGAAGGGTTACCTTTAAGTACATAAATCCTAATGCAATCTTACGGCTAGATTACAAGTTTTGTGGGTAAAAACTTGCGGAGCTAATGAGCCTTTTTTTTCCAGCGCTCACTTTAAACAACGCTGGTATTACAAATTTTCTGAATGGCTCTGTTAGCCTCAGAAAAGTGAGCGTTGAGCAAAATTTAGCTCCACTTCTACCTGTAATACCAGCGTTGCTTACGGTAGCGGTAAGCTGGAAAAATGTGCTTGTGCACGATTTCCCCATAGAATACAATGGGGCTGAGCTGGCAGAAAAAAAACCTAACACCTGCAAAAAAGCAGCGTTCAGCTCCTAATGCAGCCCCTATGGGGAAACACTTTCTAAGTTTACACCTAACACCCTAACATTAACCCCCAGTCTAAACCTCTTGATAAAGCCCATAGGAGGGCGAAACGCGTTGTATGTGTTGGCAGTGTTGTTGTTTTTATTTCTGTGACAACAATCTACATATCTTTTGATTCCTACTTAATAACCCGGGTTATACATTTTGGAACTATCTTCTCCTAAATAGGAGTAAATCATCTGTAGGATTTGTGTTTGGCAGCATTTCTGGGATATCCTTCACTTTGCCCAGTATCCAATCCCTTGCGTGCTATAAGCACTAAGTGCAGGGCTCATCTGAGAGGACCGTGACTACAGGTCATAGAAGTAAGCGCAGGAATCGGCTTCTTCTCCTAACCGGAACATCTTTCAGTGACGTCAGACGCCGGAAAGTTTCAGTCGGCCCCGCTCGAGGTGAATACCGGGCGAGGGGAAAAGACATCTACTTCACGGATAAGGATCTGGTAAAGTACACGGCTGAATGTTCTGCTAAAGTGATATCTTACACAATAAGAGAACTTTGGAATTGCAAGTATATTATTATCCACTTACACTGTTTGGCAGCTATTGCTCTATCAATTTGGCAGCTTGGTGGTATTTGACTAGTGAGACGCTGACCACAGACTCAGTTACATTTTATATGGAGTAAAGACATTTCTATCTGACCCTACTAAAACGAACTGATTGGGACTGCTCTATACAAATTATATGGTTTTAAATCTGTGGAAGTTTTATCAATTGCATCTTTTAGTATTTTAGTTTTTATTTATTAGTTTTTCGTTTTGGGGAGACGTCCCCTATACATATGTTATTGTATGCTTATGTGTTTTTATTAAATTTTAAGTGCTTGATACCTTTGGCTTTTCTTAGCGCCTCCCTTATTACCTGTATATTTTCCCAGTCTAAACACCCCTAACCTTACATTTATTAACCTCTAATCTGCCGCCCCCAACATCGTCGCCACCTGCATGATACTATTAACCCCTAATCTTCTGCTCCGGACACCGCCGCCACCTACATTATCCCTATGAACCCCTAATCGCCAACACCTACATTATATTTATTAACCCCTAATCTGCCCCCCCAATGTCACCGCCACCTACCTACACTTATTAACCCCTAATTTGCCGACCGGACATCGCCGCCACTATAATAAATGTATTAACCCCTAAACCGCCGCACTCCCGCCTCTCAAACACTATAATAAATTTTATTAACCCCTAATCTGCCCCCCCAATGTCGCCGCCAACTACCTACAATTATTAACCCTAATCTCCTGCCCCCAACGTCGCCGCTACTTTAATAAAGTTATTAACCCCTAAACCTAAGTCTAACCCTAACACCCCCCTAACTTCAATATAATTTAAAAAAATCTAAATAAAATTACTATAATTAAATAAATTAACCCTATTTAAAACTAAATACTTACCTATAAAATAAACCCTAATATAGCTACAATATAACTAATAGTTACATTGTAGCTATTTTAGGATTTATATTTATTTTAAGGCAATTTTGTATTTATTTTAACTAGGTAAAATAGCTATTAAATAGTTAATAACTATTTAATAGCTACCTAGTTAAAATAATTACAAAATTACCTGTAAAATAAATCCTAACCTAAGTTACCATTACACCTAACACTACACTATCATTAAATTAATAAAATAAATTTACTACAATTATCTAAAAAAACACAATTAAATAAACTAAACTATATTACAAAAAAACAAACACTAAATTACAAAAATTAAAAAATATTACAAGTTTAATCTAAATACATCTAATCTAAGCCCCCTAATAAAATAAAAAAATAAAAAAATAATAAAATTCCCTACCCTAAACTAAATTACAAAGTAATCAGCTCTTTTACCAGCCCTTAAAAGGGCTTTTTGCGGGGCATTGCCCCAAAGTAATCAGCTCTTTTACCTGTAAAAAAAACAAATACAATACCCCCCCAACATTACAACCCACCACCCACACACCCCTACTCTAAAACCCACCCAATCCCCCCTTAAAAAAACCTAACACTACCCCATTGAAGATCACCCTACCTTGAGCCGTGTTCACCCAGCCGGGCACCGATGGGGCAGAAGAGGACATACGGACCGGCAGAAGTCTTCATCCGATCGGGGCAGAAGAGGTCCTCCATCCAGCAGAAGTCTTCATCCAAGCGGCATCTTCTATCTTCATCCATCCGGCACAGAGCGGGTCCATCTTCAAGACATCCGACGCGGAGCATCCTCTTCTTTCCGACGACTAATGACAAATGAAGGTTCCTTTAAATGACGTCATCCAAGATGGCGTCCCTTGAATTCCGATTGGCTGATAGGATTCTATCAGCCAATCGGAATTAAGGTAGGAAAAAAATAGAATTGACCGACAATAGCAGTACAAATTGTGATTATAATATGAGCAAGGACTCTTAGAAAGATTAAAAAGGGCACCCATCTACCCTTTAACCTCTTTCGCCATACTTGCCTTTTTCAAAAGTGGAGGTTCCGCGACTTCCGAGGCTTTTTAACAGATATTTGTGTCGGAATACTCCTCCTCCTATGATATCATCATGGATTTCATCCAATCCAGATTTCTGCCATCCCAATTCATACTGCAATTGTAAGGATGGTATTCAGTCTAGTTGGAATATTATTTTATCTGCAGTGTATTGTAAAATCAGGAATGGGTAATCTGACAGAAAAAGCTAGTCAATTCATAGATTTCAGGTTAAGAGAGTTTGTTCTAACTCTACCCTCCCATGTAAAAGATACTGTGGAGGTATTGAAACACTTAGAAAATATCACTGCCAAAGATAAGACCTTACTTGTAACCACTGACATGGAAAGATATGAGCATTTACCATAATCTGGGTATCAAAGCTGTAGAAAGCTTCCTTATCAAACTCTTGGACTTTGTCTTGAGACATCTTTTTTTCATTTTTGACAACCAGTTCTACCTGCAAATCAGGGGTACGGCTATGGGGACAGCTTGTGCTCCCACATATGCAAATCTTTTTCTGGGCTGGTGGGAACCACACATAGAGGCCTATTTATCAAAAGTATTGCAGACCTGCAGATCAGGTCCGTAAGACCTCGCTGAATGTGGAGAGCAATTCGCTCTCCGGATTCAGCATTGCACCTGCAGCTCACAAGAGCTGCTGGTGCAATGACGCCCCTGCAGACTCGCGGCCAATCGGCCACCAGCAGGGAAGTGTCAATCAATTGTGGTGATTCCTGTCTGCCTGCTCAGAGCAGGCGGACAGGGTTATGGAGCAGCGGTCTTTAGACCACTGCTTCATAACTGCTGATTCTGGCGAGTCTGAAGACTCACCAGAAACACGGAGCTTGATAAATGGGCCTTATAGTCTTCACTGATATTATAACCAAATACACAGACTATTTTCCCATCTGGCTCAGATAAATAGATGATATCTTTTTTATGTTGGAGGGACCCCAAATATTAATGGAAGAATTCCTGAATGATCTTAACAAAAATTACTTGAATATCAAACTAACTTGGCACTTTGACAGGACAGAAGTTAACTTTTTAGATCTAAAGATCATAAAAAATACAAATCGAGAAATTCATACAGATCTGTACAGAAGAGAAACAGCTACTAATAATATTCTACATCACTCAAGCACACATTCTCCACACACAGTGAAAGCTCTCCCCACTGGAGAATATTTAAGAACTTGGAGGACTTGTACAAATATTAATACCTTTAGGATGAGAACCAAAGAGCTAGAGTAGAGACTTATTTTAAGAGGCTACAGTCAGAGAAAAAACTCAAAGGAGAGCAGAAAGAACTGACAGAAAGTACCTACTGGAGCCAAAAACTATGAATCAAGATGGAGAAACCAGATTAATCCTAACATACAATTCACACATCGGAGAGGTGATTAATATTATTCACAATCATACAGTTGTTCTCAAGATAGACCCAATACTCCACGAGATCATAGGAGATACAATTCAAGTGGGGTATAGAAGGACAAGAAACCTAACAGATCGGATTAGTCATAGCCACTTTGATCACAAAAAAAAACATTCAGATTTAAACCTGGTAACTTAATGTGTAGAACATGCTCCATCTGTAACCATATAGACAAAATAAGGTCTATTAAAGATAGATTTGGCAAATTACACCAGATCCACACATACATTGATTGCAATACAGAAGGGGTTATATATGGAATTACGTGCAAATGCAATTTATTCTATGTGGGCATGACATCACGAAAACTGAAGGTCAGTATCCTTGAACACCTCAAAAATGTAAAATCAGCCAAAAAAGACTTGGAAGATGGCGAAAGACTGATAAGTGTAGTGAATCACTTTTTACGTTTCCACCAGAGTAAAAAAGTCAGACCTGAGATGTTTTGGGTTACAAATAGTCTTGCTAGGAATTCGAGGAGGAAATATAGAGCAATCATTACTTAAAGCTGAAACACGTTGGATTTATCTGTTAGACTCCGTTCAACCATTTGGTCTAAATGAAAATAACAATTATTTTTAATTTTTATTGACTCCAAACACACACCTATGAATATATGAAATTTCTATAGTGTCCCATTTTATAGATATGAATATATGAAAGATGAATGTAAATAAGATTCAATAAACATCATGACAATTTGGCAATGATTATCAAATGGACTATACCTATATACAAACATATAGGAAGATAATTGAATCACTTTAACATCCAAATAGGGATAACATAATGAATAATCAATTTACAACTACATAGTAATAAACACTAGTGAACACCCCCCCTTTTCCCAATTTTAGGGGGATGACAGTATATCTTTATCAGATCACAGACACAACATTTATTAATATTCACACTTTTAAAAACTATTCAACGCATTCCAGTCCGAATATACTGGTAACCATAAGTAACTACACTAAAGCATAATTAATATGTTTCAGTAGTTTAAATTTTAATTTGTATGTGTCTTAATGTATTAATTCTCATTATGAAATTAAGTCACCACACTGTCCACAGTCACAGACTGTTTTAAATCTTTCACTTATTCACTAAGTTTTCACGTATTTATTGTCACAGTAAGATATATTTCTTTAAGATGATTTAATGTATCTTATTCTAGTTCATAATTGTATATTGATGAGGGTCCATCTAATTTATTATCCATTTAGAATACTGTTCTATTCCTCTTTTCAAGTAATCTAATAAGATCATGAGACGCCAATCGAGTATAGTCCTGTTCTGTATTTGCCCAATCATCAATACCAATTGTTCCATTAATTTATCTATAATACACTGCAGATACAATAATACACCAACAACAATACTGAATACCATTCTTACAATTTCAGTACGAATTGGGATGGCAGAGATCCGTATTAGATAAAATCCATGATGTCATGGTTTCAGGAGTTCTGATTCCTCTTCCCTTAATGCAGTACAAACTACTGGGTTACTGTTCCTTTAATTCCTTCAATCAATTACCAACTTCAGCAACCTTTAAAAATCAGACACAAACTAGATTCTGTGCTTAGTATTGTTTCATAGTGCCTAGTTGCCTACCAGCAACTACTGAGAATCTGAGCTCTCTCCTATTGAAAAGTTATTACGGAACTATTCCTTGGATATCTGCAGTCTTCATCGTGTAAAGTGGATTCAACAACTCTCCTAAGGTACCAACCAAACTTAAATATCTTAACACCTACTTGAGGATTTGTTTTACCAACAGGTTAAGTTGTAACCTTACTTTGTGATCATCAATTTCACCGCATTGCATATTTATGAACTGTCACTTTGTAATTCAAGTAGGGGAAGTGAGCCACAACTGATTATTGTGCTGTTAACTGGCCTGTCGTGGTAATGTATTGTGCTTATTATGCCATTACCTGAACTAACCATTATATGCTGGAACTTATTGCATTAAGTTTTGCTGTTGTTGTTTAACAATCTCTGCTTGCTTACGTCATAATTGTTCTTTGCTATACTGATCACTACTCTGAGGCTGACTTCTCCTCCAAGCCATTCCGAAATTATTGCAAGTGTTTGTAACTGTTCCTCGCAGTCTCAGTAAGGAAGATTTACTTCTTAAAACAAATTGCAATCTGCAGCTCAGGTACTATTTTCTATGTTACTATTTCTTCGGCCATAATAATAGTAAGCATACAAGGATCAAATGGTGATACTTTATAGCTATTTGAACTCACACTTACTTTTAGTAGAGTCTGATATCCACACATTGATTCACATTTCTCCAGTAAGGTTTATATAAAATTATTACTGCCTCGCATAGTAACTATTGTTTAGTTGCCATTTCACTATATAATATCTGATATTCACTTAAGTCATAGTGAATATTCTCAATATAGTGATACAAACTTTTATTAAAAAGAATTTGTTAAATCTGCAGCTGAGATCCACTATCATATATAAAATCACTTTTGAAAATCATTACATAGATACTTAGAAGAAAATCTATGCAAGGGGTTCATCAGGGCATCCACTTCTCCTGCAGGAGCAGGAATGTTCTTTGTACGCAACAAGGATTCTACTCTCCGACCGATAATCGATTACCGAGAGCTAAATAAATGTACTTTTCAAAAATAGGTACCCACAAACCCTAATACCAGAAATTATCGAACAATTGTCAGGGGCCACCATCTTTTCCAAACTGGACCTCAGAGGTGCATATAATCTCATTCGGATTAGAGAAGGGGGCGAGTGACTTACAGCATTCAGGACAAGATATGGGTTATATGAATATCTAGTGATGCCTTTTTGGCTTTGTAATGCCCCAGCCACTTTTCAACATTTCATAAACGACGTGCTTAGAGACCTTTTAGATGTCTGTATGGTCGTTTATCTCAACGACATCCATATATAGTCTAAAACCAAATCAGACCATATTAAACACGTATGTTGGGTACTCTCCAGACTAAGGCCTAGATTACGAGTTTTGCGTTAGAGGCTGTGCGGTGCTAACAAGCAGTTTTCTCTCACCACTCAGTTACATGCAGCGCTGGTATTATGAGTTTTAAGAAACCCGTCGTTAAACGGCAAGAAGTGAGCATTGAGCAAAATTTTGCTCATTACCGCACTCCAATACCAGCGTTGCTTAAGTCAGCGGTGAGCTGGTCGTACATGCTCGTGCACAATTTTCCCATAGGAATCAACGGGAAGAGCCGGCTGAAAAAAAGTCTAACACCTGCAAAAAAGCAGCATAAAGCTCCCTAACGCATCCCCAGTGATTCCTATGGGGAAATAAAATTTATGTTTACACCTAACACCCTAACATGAACCCCGAGTCTAAACACCCCTAATCTTACACGTATTAACCCCTAATCTGCCGCCCCCACCACCGCCACCACCTACATTATAGTTATGAACCCCTAATCTGCTGCCCCCAACATCGCCGACACCTACATTATATTTATTAACCCCTTATCTGCCGCTTCAACCTACCTACATTTATTAACCTACATTTAATATATTAAAGTTAACCCTAAACCTATGTCTAACCCTAACTCTAACACCCCCTAACTTAAATATAATTACAATAAATCTAAATAAAATTACTATCATTAACTAAATTATTCCTATTTAAAACTAAATACTTACCTATAAAATAAACCCTAAGCTAGCTACAATATAACGAATAGTTACATTGTAGCTAGCTTAGGGTTTATTTTTATTTTACAGGCAAGTTTGTATTTATTTTAACTAGGTACAATAGTTATTAAATAGTTATTAACTATTTAATAACTAGCTAAAATAAAGACAAATTTACCTGTAAAATAAAACCTAACCTAAGTTACACTAACACCTAACACTACACTATAATTAAATTAACTAAATTAAATGACCTAAATTAAATTAAATTAGCTAAAGTAAAAAAAAACACTAAATTGCAGAAAATAATAAACAAATTACAGATATTTAAACTAATTACACCTAATCTAATAGCCCTATTAAAATAAAAAGCCCCCCCCCCAAAAAAAAACCTAGCCTAAACTAAACTACCAATAGTCCTTAAAAGCGCCTTTGCTGGGCATTGCCCCAAAGTAATCAGCTCTTTTACCTGTAAAAAAAATTACAAACAAACCCCCAACAGTAAACCCACCACCCACACAACCAACCCCCCATATAAAATACTATCTAAAAAAACCTAAGCTCCCCATTGCCCAGAAAAGGGCATTTGGATGGGCATTGCCCTTAAAAGGGCAGTTATCTCTTTTGCCGCCCAAAGTCACTAACCTAAAAATAAAACCCACCCAAAACACCCTTAAAAAAACCTAACACTAACCCCCTGAAGATCGACTTACCGGGAGACGTCTTCATCCAAGCCGGGCCAAAGTCCTCAACGAAGCCGGGAGAAGTCTTCATCAAAGCCGGGCGAAGTGGTCCTCCAGACGTGCAGAAGTCTTCATACAGACGGCATCTTCTATCTTCATCCATCCAGCGCGGAGCGGGTCCATCTTCAAGACATCAGACGCAGCACATCCTCTTCATCCGACGACTAAAGCTGAATAAAGGTACCTTTAAGTGACGTCATCCAAGATGGCGTCCCTTAGATTAAATTACAGAAAATAATAAAATAATTACAAGTTTTTTAAACTAACTACACCTAATCTAATCCCCCTAATAAAATAAAAAAGCCCCCCCAAAATAATAAAAAGCCCTACCCTACACTAAATTACAAATAGCCCTTAAAAGGGCCTTTTGCGGGGCATTGCCCCAAAGTAATCAGCTCTTTTACCTGTAAAAAAAATACAATACCTCCCAACATTAAAACCCACCACCCACACACCCATCCCTACTCTAAAACCCACCCAATCCCCCCTTAATAAAACCTAACACTAACCCCTTGAAGATCACCCTACCTTGAGAAGTCTTCACCCAACTGTGCTGAAGTCCTCAACGAAAGTGGTCCTCCAGACGGGCAGAAGTCTTCATCCAAGCTGGGAAGAAGAGGTCCTCCAGACGGGCAGAAGTCTTCATCCAGGTGGCATCTTCTATCTTTATCCGTCCGGCGCGGAGCGGCTCCATCTTCAAGACATCCGACGCGGAGCATCCTGTTCAAATGACGTCCAACTGAATAATGAAGGTTCCCTTAAATGACGTCATCCAAAATGGCGTCCCTTCAATTCCGATTGGCTGATAGAATTTTATCAGCCAATCGGAATTAAGGTAGAAAAAATCCTATTGGCTGATGCAATCAGCCAATGGGATTGAAGTTCAATCCTATTGGCTAATCCAATCAGCCAATAGGATTGAGCTTGCATTCTATTAACTGTTCCAATCAGCCAATAGAATGCAAGCTCAATCCTATTGGCTGATTGCATCGCAAAAGGCCTTTTTAAGGGCTATTGGTAGTTTAGTTTAGGCTAGGGTTTTTTTATTTTGGGGGGACTTTTTTATTTTAATAGGGCTATTAGATTAGGTGTAATTAGTTTAAATATCTGTAATTTGTTTATTATTTTCTGTAATTTAGTGGGGGTTTTTTTTTTACTTTAGCTAATTTAATTTAATTGATTTAATTGTTGTTAATTTAGTTAATTTATTTAATTTATTTAATTATAGTGTAGTGTTAGGTGTTATTGTAACTTAGGTTAGGTTTTATTTTACAGGTACTTTTGTCTTTATTTTAGATAGGTAGTTATTAAATAGTTAATAACTATTTAATAACTATTCTACCTAGTTAAAACAAATACAAACTTGCCTGTAAAATAAAAATAAACCCTAAGCTAGCTACAATGTAACTATTAGGGTTTATTTAATATAGTGGCAGCGACTTTGGGGGCGGCAGATTAGGGGTTAATAAATGTAGGTAGGTGGCGGCGATGTTAGGGACAGCAGATTAGGGGTTAATAATATTTAACTAATGTTTGCGAGGTGGGAGTGTGGCAGTTTAGGGGTTAATATGTTTATTATAGTGGCAGCGACGTTGGGGCAGCAGATTAGGGGTTAAAAAGTGTAGGTAGGTTGCTGCGACATTGGGGGCAGCAGATTAGGGGTTAATAAATATAATGTAGGTGTCGGCGATGTTGGGGGCAGCAGATTAGGGGTTCATAAATATAATGTAGGTGGCTGCGGTGTCCGGAGCGGCAGATTAGGGGTTACATTTTTTATTATAGTGTTTGCGATACAGGAGAGCCTCGGTTTAGGGGTTAATAGGTAGTTTATGGGTGTTAGTGTACTTTTTAGCACTTTAGTTATGAGTTTTATGTTACGGCGTTGTACCATAAAACTCTTAACTACTGACTTTTAAATGCGTTAGGGATCTAGACAGGGTAGGCTGTACCGCTCACTTTTTGGCCTCCCAGGACAGACTTATAATACCGGCGCTATGGAAGTCCCATTGAAAAAGACTTTACGAAGTTTACGTAAGTTGTTTTGCGGTAAGGCCAAAGAAGTGTGCGGTACACCTAAACCTTCAAGACTTTTAATACCAGCGGGTGTAAAAAAGCAGCGTTAGGACCTGTTAACGCTGCTTTTTTACCATAACGCACAACTCGTAATCTAGCCGTAAGAGTACATAAATTATATGCAAAAAAATTTAATTCTTAGGTTATACTGTTACTCCTAACGGAATCCAAATGCAGAATGAAAAAGTTGATGCAGTTAAAGATTAGACACTTCCAAAAACAAAAAAGGAACTCCAGCGATTCCTGGGATTCTCTGATTACTACAGGAAGTTTATCAAAGGATTCTCTAAAGTAGCAAAGCCACTCACTAAACTTAAAAGTTCTTCAAGACCATTTCATTGGACTCCAGAAGCAACTACAGCATTCGACAAAATGAAAAATTCTTTCACCACCGCTCCTTTACTCAGATTTCCTGATCCAAATCTCCAATATATATTAGAGGTGGATTCATCTGATTTTACTATTGGAGCAGTTCTGTCACAGAGAGTCTCAATCACAGACCCTATTTATCCTGTATCCTACTTCTCAAAAGTAATGAATCCTGCTGAAATTAATTACC
This sequence comes from Bombina bombina, assembly GCF_027579735.1. Classification (NCBI taxonomy): domain Eukaryota; kingdom Metazoa; phylum Chordata; class Amphibia; order Anura; family Bombinatoridae; genus Bombina; species Bombina bombina. The sequence goes on along the minus strand of NC_069502.1, from coordinate 324,369,483 downwards.
CCATTGGGGAGAACGAACATCTTGCAATAAGACGCTCCTTAGAACATTGGAGACATTTGCTAGAGGGGACCAAGTTACCAATTATAATGTACACAGATCACAAGAATCTTCAATACTTACAAAATAACAAAACATTATCTGCAAGACAAGTCCGTTGGAGATTGTACTTTGCCCGATTTAACTTCAATATAATTTACAGACCTGCTACAAAAAATGGAAAAGCTGATGTCCTTTCACGTTCCTTTGAAAAACCAGAAGTAACTGCCACTAGAACCATGATACCTACAGAAAGTTTCATAGGAATCTCATCCCAATTCCTCGCAGATGTAAGACGTTCCTTAGAACAAGACATCAGATGCCTCATATACCTTTAGTCAAAGAAGCTGGAATTTATTACTATAAGGACAAGATTTATGTTTCAACTGATTTAAGGATACAATTGATAAAGAATTATTATGACTCACCATTGTCTGGACATCCTGGTATACAACGGACTTTGGAACAGCTTACTAGGAATTTCTGGTGGCCAAATATGAAAACCACTGTACAAGAATATATAAAATCCTGTCTTGTTTGTGTCACATCAAAGTCGGAAAAAAACACACCTTATGGACTTTTAATGCCTTTACCTGTACCTTAAAAACCATGGCAACATATAGTAATGGACTTTATTGTTGAATTACCCATTTCAAAAAATCATAACACTATCTTAGTTGTTATAGATATATTCACCAAGATGGCACACTTCATACCTTATCACAAACTTCCTACTTCTTCAGAAACCATTACCCTCTTCCTCAACAACATAGTAAAACTGCATGAAATACCACCAATAATAACGACTGACAGGGGGACTCAATTCACCTCCCACTTCTGGAGCAAATTATGTCAAGTAACCCAGATAGATCATCGTTTTACTACCTCATTCCATCCTCAAACAAACGGTCAAGCAGAAAGACTTAACCAATGACTTGATCAATACCTCAGGTGTTACTGTTTATACCAGCAGAATGAATGGGTTAAATACCTCCCAATAGATGAATACGCCTTCAATAATCTTGTAAATTCATCTACAAAAATGACCCCATTTTATGCAAACTATGGGTATCATCCCTCATTCTCCTTATCCTCCAATGCTGGAACTACTTCACCTTTAGTTGATGATTTACATAATGCTCTCTCTGAGAATTTTAAGATGATTCATCAAAACATACAAATGGCCCAAGACACTCAAAAACACTATTATGATCTACATAGGAGGACTCCTCCAACATATTCAGTAGGAGACCTGGTCTGACTTTCCACAAAGAATCTAAGATTACAAATCCCCAGTAAAAAGCTAGCCAGTCTTTTCATTGGTCCTTTCCAAATTTTCAGTATTGTCAATGACACCCCTTCACCACAAATCTTAGTTGAAGATAAATACGAAGTACATTCTCTCCTTGATTCACGATATTGTAAGGGAGAATTACAATATTTAGTTCATTGGAAGAATTACTCATCAGAGGAAGACACATGGGATCCAGCATCCAACCTTAATGCTCCCAGACTTGTATCCATGTTCCATCGGAGGTTTCCTGATCAACCATGACCTCAAGCTGTTGTACAGCTTCTTTGAATGGGGGGTCATGTCATGGTTTCAGGATTTCTGATTCCTCTACCCTTAATGCAGTACAAACTACTGGCTTAATGTTTCTTGAATTCCTTCAATCAATTACCAACTTTAGCAACCTTTAAAAATCAGACACACCCTATATCCTGTGCTTAGTATTGTTTCATAGTGCCTACAAGCAACTACTGAGAATCTGAGCTCTCTCCTATTGAAAAGTTATTACGTAACTATTCCTTGGATATCTGCAGTCTTCATCATGTAAAGTGGATTCAACAACTCTCCTAAGGTACCAACCAAACTTAAACATCTTATCAGTTCACCTACTTGAGTATTTGTTTTACCAACAGGTTAAGTTGTAACCTTACTTTGTGATCATCAATTTCACCGCATTGCATATTTATGAACTGTCGCTTTGTAATTCAAGTGGGGGAAGTGAGCCACAACTGATTATTCTGCTGTTAACTTGCCTGTCATGGTAATGTATTGTGTTTATTAAGCCATTACCTGAACTAGCCATTATATGCTGGAACTTAGTTTTGCTGTTGTTGTTTAATGATCTCTGCTTGCTTACGTCACAATTGTTCTTTGCTATACTGATCACTACTCTGAGGCTGACTCCTCCTCCAAGCCATCCGGAAATCATAGCAAGTTTTTGAAACTGTTCCTCGCAGTCTCAGTAAGGAAGATTTACTTCTCAAAACGAATTGCAATCTACAGCTCAGGTACTGTTTTCTATGTGACTATTTCTTCGGCCATAATAATAGTGAGCATACAAGGTTCAAATGGTGATACTTTATAGCTATTCGAACTCACACTTACTTTTACTAAGAGAGCCTGATATCCACACATTAAAATTATTAATGCCTTGACAACTCGCATAGTAACTATTGTTTAGTTCCTATTTCACTATATAATATCTATTATTTTCACTTAAACCATAGTGAATATTCTCAATATAGTGATACAAACTTTTATTAAAAAGAATTTGTTAAATCTGCAGCTGAGATCCACTATCATATATAAAGTCACTTTTGAATATCATTACACATGATGACATCATAGGAGGAATATTCCGAAGCGAATATCCGTTAAAAGCAATGGAAGTCGCTGCTCCTCCACTTTTGAAAAAGCCAAGTATGGCAAAACATTTTAAGGGGGGTATAAGGGTAAATGGGCACCTTTTTTAATCTTGCTAGTGATATGTTAGAGTCCTCGCTCATATTTTAATCACAATTTGTACTGCTATTGGGGGCTCTCATTGGATCAGATCCAAGGAGCTGACAGCACTATTAAGAGGAATATTAGTCTATACTTATTTTATTATTTCTAAACAAACCTCATAGATATTTATTACAATAGTGGCCGATAACAGTTTGGCTTTGTCTAATGAACCATTTTTTGCACATCGGCACTTGAGATTGCTTCGGTAACACAGCATGAAATTGTTGCAGGAGATCTAGATTTAAGTACTTACGTTGCTTTAATTGTATCTAGCTTGGTACAAAGTGTATATCTCATTATGGAATCATAACACACTACACTGCTAATTTCACAAGTTGATTATTTTGAAAGTAAATATTTCTTCATAGCTACACTGTTAGCATTTCTATTTAAAGATAATGTACCTACAATAAGCATCTGGCCTTAAAAAATAAATTTATTGGCCTATTTCAATTTTGTCCAACTGAGATCAAGTTTTTATCTTATTTTATTTGCATTTTACTATAAAATCAATCCACATTTATCCAAGCCTCTCATTATTGGATGGGGTATACCCAATAATATTATATCCCGGAATTGTCCCACTATAACCTATTGGACTTCTAATATAAATAGTGACTAGGTCCAGTTACTGTATAGGTCCATATTTATTTGCAATTAATATTTAATCACTACTCTATGTATTAGCTATATTTTAAAATTCCTAGTACATGCTTCACGTCTCATTGACTACACATACACCAAGTGTAACAAGTGAACTATTGCTGTTGCAACATTTCATAATTACCTATAGGTGATTTTCAATAAAGCTCAAGACCCTGTAGCACTTTACCTTCATATACACACCAGGGTTCATATTCTATGGTTATTATACAATATCCTAATTTAGGAGATTGTCTTTTGATCCTCCATACCTTTGACCCAGTATTGTAATTACAGACTCCCACAATACATAGGGTCTGTTATAGATGCTGTCAGTACCTTTTGCCTAGCAGACCTCTAATTAAGTTATATTGGAGACTCACATCAAATTGCTGCAATCTGTTTTATTTATGTGTTCTCACCCATTTTAATAAACTGAATAAAGATTATTGTTTTTATTTTCACATATTCACGTTGATACACCTCCATATTTGAAGGGCATGAGTGCTTGAAAGTGTATCCTGTCCAGCCCTTTTTGCTGGAATTGTAAATATAATACAAAAACCAATGTATCTGTTTATTTTGGAATCCAATAAGTCATCTTAGCTTTAAAAAGGGCTTCCCTAGAAACACTCAAAACCGTTTGTCTTTCCTTTTCTATTAATTAATCTGATATTCAAGAGTTAACTCATTCAAGAGGAAACAAAATGCCTAAGGCTTCCAGTTACCCAACCAAATTCCAAAAATATCAATATACTTCTACCAAATGATGAAATATTGAATAAACAATTAATTTTTATGAACAAATGTTCCTCAAAGGATGTCATAAAGATATTTTTATATTTGAGGGTTGCATAGGAACCCATAGCATTTCCTTGTAATTGTAAAAATAATTGATTCTGAAAAAGAAAATAATTACAATACAAAATAATTTCTATAAATTCTACCAAAAAGGTCAATCTCTTGTTGACAATTTATTTTGGATTGTGTTAATACAGATCTTTTCACCCCTGAACCAATGGAATGTTGAATGGAAGTATAAAGACTAGCGACATCTAGACTAAAAAGAATACATTTTCAGTAGGAAGTTCAATGTTCTGCAACTTATTTAAAAAATAAAATATCTAAAATAGAATTTATAAGGTCTAAGATTTTTATCGAAATAAATTGCAATATGCAAAAAATAGAACCTACACCTGAGGCAATTGGATATCCTGGGCATTCCCATTTGTGCCTTTATTATGTGTATCTTTTACACCCAATATAGACCCATTTTCAGGGATATATTTATAAACAACTCATTATTTCAATTTGTGTCCTAAAAAAAACCCAATTGTTGTTTTAATGTAAAGAAATTGCAATGATTGTCCAGACAACATAAAAGTCCATTCTAAAAAGTGTCAATCTCATTCTTTGTTAAGATCTGCTCAGAAATGTTTACCACTAGCGTTTTTGGATCCGAGTTTGGGCCGGCTGACCTGCTTGGGTTACATTCTTTGAATGCTTTACTGCTTTACAGGGTCACATTTCACCTCTCCTTAGGTGCTTTCCAGCTCAAAATCCACCGTGGAGGAATCCGACCTTGTATCGGATAAATATTTATTCTTCCTGGAGCGTCAAATTTTCCTACATTATAGACTGCGACTTCTGATATTTCCTATGCGCCAGCATTATACTTCCCCAATACTATAATCTTGTTCCTCATGTTGGAATTTTGAGCATTTACAGTCCTGGATTGTGGTTTTATTAATTTTAAGAATTTATCCATATCTTCCATTGCCAACCCGTGTCATAAGCTCAGCTCTGGATCTTTATATCGGACAGAGAAAGCGTGACAATTATTATGGGTAATGGTCTCCCAACATCTCCCTGACTGTGTTGTGTCTGAAAATAAAGTCTTACCATAGGCATCACAATTCATATATATCCGTATTTTTTAATGCACAGTCTTTACATTACTTTCTTTATTACTTTACTGAAGCTGTTAATGAACATTCAGATGTTCATATTCAATATTTTTACAAGTTTCTTAGTGTGAAACATATTTTAAACCTTTTAATGAAACAATTATGCTGTGAAAAGGAACTTAAACATTAAAAATAAGCTGTGTGAAAAGCCAAGAATTGCAGTTCAGTATCATTAACTTGTTATTAAAATGTTATTAAAATGAAATTATGTAGTTTATTGACCTGTAAACAAGAACTTTAACATTAACGGTGAAAACTGGCACAGATGGGATTTCAAAGAAAAATAAATATAGTTAAAATATTGATATCATAGAAGGCACCAAACCAATTGCATTGCAATCCTCCATAGAAATTATTTTTTCCAACGCTATAAATATCCAACATGGTTTAATAGTCTTAAAAGGCTGCTCACCTTGATCTCACAAGTCAAAAATGCAGAGGAAGGCACAGATTATGCAACTTCAAACTCGTAAGATTTTTGCACCCAAACAAGAGGAGCAAAACAGGCTTGGTGGGATGTTTTACATCCTTCCAGCTTACTGACACTCAAGCATTGGGGCTTTTCTCAATACAGAATATAGCACAATCTTCTTTATGTTTTATCTTATAAAATATGGGTTTTCAACAGGCTCCTAGAAGTTTATTGAATTGCCTCCATGTAGGTTCTGCAATTGGATCGTAATGGATAATAAAGGATACATTTGATTGTGTCATCTTAAAATGTCTAACATCTATTTACACAGGAATCTAAACATCCTCCATTTATACCCTCTAAAATTAAGATTATTTTATGCACTTATAAATAAACACATATACATGCATATGCACTGCATCTGATTGGTTGCTTAAGGTTCTATGATTGCTGCACTCTAATTTGGAGTGAACTTCAATGTTACATTATTAACCAGCTATACTAGCATCTCCAATGCACGTATAGCACTAGCACTATTAATATTAATCACATAATCACCACTGAATTATGGATACCTAATAATCTGAGAATCACATCAATGCACTATATTTACTAGTAATAAATACTATTATACTTTATAGAGTAATGACATATATTTTAAGCAAATGTATACAAGGTAAAGTCAACTAACATAACCATTGCACAGTTAATTTAAAAAATCCATCTGGCTGTTTATTTTAATTAGCAAATACTTTTTGGAGGGATTATTTTAATTAGGCTTATATTCTGTATATTTCCTACTGCTGTCATTGAAATTATTTATTTATTTATTAATTAAGATGTAAGTTATTTTTCCAACCACAAATACTGTTATAGCCCACTAGCCCCAGGAGTGAGAGGTACAAGAGGTAATTGAATATGCTCACTTTTTATGATTCCCTTGGTAAGTATTTGGGAATAATAACTACCACAAGTGGAGCAGTAGTTTGCACTTGCATTCGAGTGTGAAAAAAGCTAGAATCACTTTTTTGCCACTCTGTGTTTCACACTCATATTACTAGTTGAAAATAAAAAGCTTGCACTCTCATTTTCTCAAAGCCGTGGTAACAAATAGACATTCAGAAGTTGCAAATGCAAAAGTTGGAAAAAACCTAACACCCACAAATCACGCACACATGATCATGGTTATTTAAAAGCACAATATAAGAAGACAATATTGCATATTTTATAATCCAATGTTCTGCATATAACAAAATATGTTCGATTTATTCTTAAAGAGATATCTAAATATATATTTGATGGATTTTTGCACAATATATATATATATATATATATATATATATATATATATATATATATATATATATATATATATAAAATATAAGTCTCCGCACTAATAATGAGAATATGCAATAAATGAATAGTAAGAATGCATTAATGAGCATAAGAATTTTTTTAATGAAAATAAACATCAAAAAAGAAAAGCAAAACATTCTAATTGCAATCCATACATGAACACAGATGCAGCAAACATACACACATCCATGCAAACTGGGCGTCCCCAGTTATCAAGCAGCAAAAAACTTGAGTGGTGGAGGTCAGACTCTAGAGCAAAAGGTTAAAACCCTGGCTATATATGGAAACCATGGGCATATACTGATGTAAGATGCAAGCAATGAAATGAACAAACAAGATAAGGCAGTTCATGCACTTGTAGCAATCAAGCAAGATAAGGCAGTCCATGCACTTCTAGCAGTTCATGCAAAGTATGATAACGTGGTTAGTAAGCTGACAGTTGTAAAGATGACAATCAATCAAGTAAATGCAGCAATATCTCTCCCAGTATCAAATGAGGCAGCGTTCATGCATATGATATTGCTAAATACATGTGGATGCTTCCAATTTCAAAGTGTAAACCTGCTCCGGCACTCGAGGACCAAAGTCCGACGGTAAGTAGCAACTGTGTAAGAGTAACCCTCTGTGAGCGATCTCACCCAATCCGTGTAGGGTCTCAGAAAACTGAATGAACACTGTCCATAGAAAGGCATCCAACAGCGGTAATGATTTGTGGCAATCCCCGGTGTGTATCAGGCTGTCAGCGGTCCCAACCAGCATGCGAGCATCGAGCTCTCTTGGCGTCTGATGTCACTTCCACAACAGTAGGCAACGCTTGTTTCGGGCTCCGCCCTTCAACTTGGCCTGTCAACCATCGGAAAACCACCTCCTTTTCAAGTGTACTCACTGTGTGCAGTAGTAACGCCCACATAGCATCATCACTGAATAACAACCACAAAATGACAAAGGCATCCCAGACATACGCAGACACATGCCAGTGCAAACAGCTGATATTACAGACACAGGAAAAGTACATGACAAGTGATAATACATGAAATTCCATAAATGAATTTAAGCAAACACATAACGCATTAATATAGAATGTTTTTTTGTTGTTTTGTTTTTAATTTATTTTTGTAGCCAACAAAATATAACAGTCTGGTTTTACAAAAAAGAATGTTAAACACACATGTACAAGCTAATTGAGGGGTATCATGCACACATATAGTGTGAATAAAATAAAGAAACACATAAATATTAAAGCAGCATAATGCAACTACTCAGACTCTCAAAAAAAACCAGAGAGAAATCTCAATGAAACTGCAGTCCCTAGACAAATATACCCCATGTAATTTCCCTATTTAAGCCATAGGGAGTCATAGAATCCATTTTTTGGATCCAAAGTGCTTCTTTTTCAAAAAGTAATTTTTGTCTATTCCCACCTCTCCTTAAAGGGCCAACCCCATCAAGAACCTGAAATTTAAGTTGACTTTTGTTATGACCTAATAATGTAAAGTGATGGGCTACAGGAGCAGAAGGATCAAGTTTACCTATGGCTGTTTTATGTTGTTTGATCCTATCTCTGATAGGTTTGGTGGTCTCGCCAACATAGGCTAGACCACACAGACATTTAATTACATAGACCACAAAATTGTAGTCACAAGTAAACTGACCTCTGAGGGTCAAACTTTTACCAGATCTAGGATGTGTGATAGTGTCACCTAATTGTATTGAATTACATTGTGCACAATTATTACATGGAAATGTGCCATTCACAGTGGTGCGCTCAGCTGCTCTAATCTGCCCAGTTCCTACATCCACCTTGACCAAAGTATCTCTCAAGTTGCAATTCCTTTTATATGAGAATAAAGGAAAGTCCTTAAAAGTACTGGCTAGAATTTTATCTTCTGATAACAAAAACCAATATTTTCTGAATATCCTTTTTAAAGGTGGAATATGATAACCATATGGTACCACAAATGGAATTCTATTATTTAATGTCTTCTTAGTGTATTTTTTCTGAATAAGGCTAGCACAGGGAATTTAATCTACTTTTGATTTATGGATTTGTAATAAATCAACTGGGTATCCCCTGCTTTCAAACCGACCAAACAAAATCTTGAAATTGTTTATTCAGACGTGTCTCATTATTGACAATTCATTTCGCCCTTAAAAGTTGGCTGAAAGGAAAGCTCCTGATAATTTGTGGAGGATGAAAACTGGAGTAAACCCAAATATTGTTCCTATCTGTGTCTTTCCTGAACACATCTGTCAACAAGGAACCATCTCTCAATGAGACAGTTACAGCTAGAAAGTTTTGGGTATATAAGTCATAATTGATGGTAAATTGAAGGTTTGGATCAAATGAATTCAGTTCATGAAAAAAAGCCATCAATGAAGTATTATCCCCTGTCCAAACCATGAAAACATCATCAATATACTTCTTCCAAAATTTACAATGTTCCTTAAAACTTTAATTATTGTAAAGAAATGTATTCTCAAATTCATGTACATAAAGAGACGCGTATGTGGGGGCCATGTTGGCCCCCATAGCCGTTCCCTTAGTTTGCAAATAAAAAGAATCTCTAAAGAGAAAATAGTTCCTTTTCAACACTATTTCAAGTAAATCCATAATGAACATCCGCTCCCTAGGTGAATAGAGAGCCATTCTATTTAATTGTTCACCAATACATTTCATATCCTCTCGATGTGGTATCGATGTATAAAGGGATTTAATATCCAACGTTACAAGAATGGAGTCCCCATTGAACTGTAAATTTTCATTTTGTCGCAAGAAATCTGAAGAATCTTCTAAATGTGACGGTACATTATCCAAAAGTAGCCGTAATAATTTATCAAGAAATATTGAAATTGGTTGAAAAATGGAACTGGCTACAATTAGCCTACCTGGGGGGTTATCAAGACATTTATGTATTTTGGGTAAACAATAAATGACATGTATGACTGGATCTTTATGAATTAAAAAATCAGCTTGTTTCTTAGTAATAATATACTGGTCTAAAGCCATATCTACTGTAGATTGAATATAAGACTGGAATTAAGCAGTAGGATTAAATGTCAATTTCGAATAATTATCAACCACATCTAACTGATTTTGAACTTCTGTCATGTATTGGTGTTTATCCATGATAACTAAGGCTTCGCCCTTATAGGCCGGTTTAATAACCAGATCTTTTCTGGATTTAAGACACTCAAGAGCCTTCCTTTCAGCCAAAGTCAAATTTGGAGTACCCATTTTTACTCCCTTATTCCTTAATTTCTCCAAGTCTTTTTTAACCAATGTAATAAAAGATGCCACCGTATTATTGGTTATTGGCGCATAAGCTGTACTTTTTGATCTAAGGCTTTGAACCTGTGTATGAAATTGACTCAAAGTATCAACAAACGCTTCATGTTTACTTTCCTGAGGATGAGTAGCAAAAAAGGCTTTAAATCTAAGATTCCTAAAGAAGCCTGTTTCAATTTTAAAGAAATTTGGACTTACTGTAGGAATAAAGGATAGTCCTTTCTGTAAGACTGATGTTGTCAGGGGATCAAGTTCAATAGAAGAAACGTTAATTACAAGATCCTCAGCTATCTTTTGTTGTGTCTTGTTTGCATACGATTTCCTGTTCCTCTTCCCCCCTCTGTGTATTCTTTTTTTTCTTTGGGTTTGTGTTTGTGTGTATTTTGGCCTAAAGGGGAGGGACTTCTGGAATCTTGGTCTGATGATGAATCCCCAGAATTCTCAGTGATATATCTAGGTGCCCTTCTCCTTTCACGTCTAAAGGGTACAAAATTAGGGTTTCCCAAACCTGTTGATGATACCTAGGTATCCAACTGTAGGGGGCGCTATTCACATATATTAGTTAGTTAACAACATTTGATGTGCACAAAACAATAATAAATCTCAAACCATACACTTAGTGGAAATAACTTAGCTGGATTCTTTGCCTCAGCTATGTAACATGTACTGATACTCAATATAGTCCTGAAATCTTTAAGAAATTCTTTTGGTAAAGTCCAGGTATGGTTGATAGTATGATATTCACACTTGATAGAAGGCTTGATGGGCAGCTCCTCTTATAACAAACAAAGCAACCGAACATCTGTGGAAATGAATCACAAAGAAAAGGGCGCCTCCTAGTGCAATATTGCAAGATAATAAACAAAAAATAGAATTTGTGCAAGAAAAATACTCACAAAATAAGCAGCACCTATGTGCTGATTGGGGCAGGCTGGGGAATCACAGTGACCCAGCTACAATGATCCAGCAATTGGATGATGGAGCTTGAATGGAAACAAATGTAGAATCTGAACAAGAAATAAAAAAAGAGATGGGGGAGCACCTCCTAGTGCAATAATGTAATATAAATTGTCAGTAGCCTGAGGAAACAGCCTTTGTAGCTGAGAAACTAGTTGCAACTGTTTTTAAACAATTGTTTTTATATTGGGGTGTTGTCAATTCACATCCCTTGAATTTTTAAATAAATTGCTATTTTTATGGAAGTCTAAGCCTGATTGTTTGTTTGAAGATATTGGTAACCATCATCCTGCTGCAGGATCAGTGTAGCTGGGTCACTGTGATTCCCCAGCCTGCCTCAATCAGCACATAGGTGCTGCTCCCTTTGTGAGTATACAATCTTCAAGTTTGTCCATTTGTGCCATTTATATTTCATTATTGCACTAGGAGGTGCTCCCCCATATCTTTTTTTATTTCTTGTTCAGATTCTACATTTGTTTTCACTCAAGCTCCATCATCCAATCGTTGGATCAGTGTAGCTGGGTCACTGTGATTCCCCAGCCTGCCCCAATCAGCACATAGGTGCTGCTTATTTTGTGAGTATTTTTTTGAACAAATTCTATTTTTTGTTTATTATCTTGCAATATTGCACTAGGAGGCGCCCTCTTTTCTTTGTGATTAATTTCCACAGATGTTCGGTTGCTTTTTTTTTTTGAAAATTAGGGTTTCTCCACTTATAAACTTTGTTATTAGAGTAATCAGTAGAATTTCTTTGAAATTTTTCTGCCTGTTTAGTTTCTACTTCTTTCTTAAATTTGTTAATAAGTTCCAAAATATCACTTTTACGTTTTTTATAATCTGCTTCCAGTTTATATGATTTTAATTGAATCTCAATCCTTTCAATATCTGCCTGTACTTTCGTTATCTCCTTTTGAATATATTCAATAGTCAAAATGATTAAATCACTTGAACATTTATTAAGGATTCCTTCCCATTTGTCACAAAAATCTGGGTCTTATTTAAATAATGTGGGGTGTAAATTACAATATAAACCTCTACTGAATTTGAGAATACATTTCTTTACAATAATGAAAGTTTTAAGGAACATTGTAAATTTTGGAAGAGGTATATTGATGATGTTTTCATTTTTTGGACAGGGGATAATACTTCATTGATGGCTTTTTTTCATGAACTGAATTCATTTGATCCAAACCTTCAATTTACCATCAATTATGACTTATATACCCAAAACATTCTAGCTATAACTGTCTCATTGAGAGATGGTTCCTTGTTGACAGATGTGTTCAGGAAAAACAGATAGGAATAATATTTGGGTTTACTCCAGTTTTCATCCTCCACAAACTATCAGGAGCCTTCCTTTCAGCCAACTTTTAAGGGCGAAATGAATTGTCAATAATGAGACACGTCTGAATAAACAATTTCAAGATTTTTTGGTCGGTTTGAAAGCAGGGGATACCCAGTTGATTTATTACAAATCCATAAATCAAAAGTAGATTAAATTCCCTGTGCTATCCTTATTCAGAAAAAATCCACTAAGAAGACATTAAATAATAGAATTCCATTTGTGGTACCATATGGTTATCATATTCCACCTTTAAAAGGATATTCAGAAAACATTGTTTTATTTAATCAGAAGATACAATTCTAGCCAGTACTTTTAAGGACTTTCCTTTATTCTCATATAAAAGGAATCACAACTTGAGAGATACTTTGGTCAAGGTGGATGTAGGAACTGTTCAGATTAGAGCAGCCGAGAGCACCACTTTGAATGGCACATTTCCATGTAATAATACAATTAAGTGACACTATAACACATCTTAGATCTGGTAAACGTTTGACCATCAGAGGTCAGTTTACTTGTAACTCCAATTTTGTGGTCTATGTAATTAAATGTCCGTGTGGTCTAGCCTATGTTGGCGAGACCATCAAACCTATTAGAGATAGGATCAAACAACATAAAACAGCCATAGGTAAACTTGATCCTTCTGCTCCTGTAGCCCATCACTTCACATTATTAGGTCATAGCAAAAGTCAACTTAAATTTCAGGTGGTTGATGGGGTTGGCCCTTTAAGGAGAGGTGGGAATAGACAAAAATTACTTTTTGAAAAAGAAGCACTTTGGATCCAAAAAATGGATTCTATGACTCCCTATGGCTTAAATAGGGAAATTACATGAGGTACATTTGTCTAGGGACTGCGGTTTCATTGAGATTTCGCTCTGTTTTTTTGAGAGTGTGAATAGTTGCATTATGCTGCTTTAATATTCATGTGTTTCTTTATTTTATTCACACTATATGTGTGCATGATACCCCTCAATTAGCTTGTACATGTGTGTTTAACATTCTATATTAATGCGTTATGTGTTTGCTTAAATTCATGTATGGAATTTCATGTATTATCACTTGTCATGTACTTTTCCTGTGTCCGCAATATCAGCTGTTTGCACTGGCATGTGTCTGCGCATGTCTGGGATGCCTTTGTCATTTTGTGGATGATATTAAGAGTGGTAACGCTATGTGGGCGTTACTACTGCACACAGTGAGTACGCTTGAAAAGGAGGTGGTTTTCCGATGGTTTACAGGCCAAGTTGAAGGGCGGAGCCCGAAACACGCGTTGCCTGCTGTTGTGGAAGTGACATCAGAAGCCAAGAGAGCTTGATGCTCGCATGCTGGTTGGGACCGCTGACAGCCTGATACATGCCGGGGATTGCCACAAATCATAACCGCTGTTGGATGCCTTTCCATGGACAGTGTTCATTCAGTTTTCTGAGACCCTAAACGGATTGGGTGAGATCGCTCACAGAGCGTTACTCTTACACAGTTGCTACTTACCGGCGGACTTTGGTCCTCGAGTGCCGGAGCAGGTTTACACTTTGAAATTGGAAGCATCCACATGTATTTAGCAATATCATATGCATGAACGCTGCCTCATTTGATACTGGGAGAGATATTGCTACATTTTCTTGATTGTTTGGCATAACTTGTCATCTTTACAACTGTCAGCTTACTAACCACGTTATCATACTTTGCATGAACTGCTACAAGTGCATGAACTGCCTTATCTTGCTTGATCGCTACAACTGCATGAACTGCCTTATCTTGTTTGTTCATTTCATTGCTTGCATCTTACATCAGTATATGCCCATGGTTTCCATATATAGCCAGGGTTTTAACCTTTTGCTCTAGAGTCTGACCTCCACCATTCAAGTTTTTTGCTGCTTGATAACAGGGGACGCTCAGTTTGCATGTATGTTTGTATGTTTGCTGCATCTGTGTTCATGTATGGATTGCAATTAGGATGTTTTGCTTTTCTTTTTTGATGTTTATTTTCATTAAAATATTTCTTTATGCTCATTAATGCATTCTTGCTATTCATTTATTGCATATTCTCATTATTAGTGCGGAGACTTATATTTATATTTATACTATTTGTGGGTGTATAGGTAGTAGTGCACCTTGGTCTCGAGCACTTACAATAGTTTGCTTACTTATTAAGTACATTATTATTATATTAGTGCTTATCCTCTTATTGTGTGTTGATATATATATATATATATATATATATATATATATATATATATATATATAAAAATATATATAGATATAGATATAAAGTGTGTATTTAAAAGAATCACCTGCCTTTAAAATAATCACATTTTGTTGCTTTGCAGCCTGAAATAAAGACAGACACAATTTTTGTGTATCCATTTGTAATTACTCAGTGCAACTTATAACATCCAACTGAAAGATATAACACCAACATGAAAGGCAAAAATAAAGACAATGCCAAAACAGAATCACTGAGTTGGAAAAAGGATCACGCCCTTGTGTCAGTATTTTGTTAAACCACCTTTTTCTTTAATTTACAGCCTTTATTCTGTTGGGGTATGTCTCTACTAACTTTGCCCACTCTTCTTTGCAGAACTGCTCCAGTTCCATTACATTTGATGGTGACCGTTTGTGGACTGCAGTCTTCAAGTCATGCCACAGATATTCAATGGGGTTTAAGTCTGGGCTCTGACTAGGACATGCAAGGACAGTCACCTTTTTTCTCCTCCAACCAATGTGTGGTAATTTTTACTGTGTGCCGCGAGTCTGCAGGGGGCGGTGTTGCACCAGCAGCTCCTGTGAGCTGCTGGTGCAATGCTGAATATGGAGAGCGTATTGCTCTCCGCATTCAGCGAGGTCTTGCGGACCTGATCCGCAGTGTCTGATCAGGTCCGCAAGACCTTTCTTAAATAGGGCCATATTGTTTAGTGTTGAGGCCAAATAATTACATTTTAGTCTCATCTGACCATAACACCTTTTTCCATGTGGCCTCAGAATCTCCTAGGTGTGTTATGGCAAAGCTAAGTCATGACTGCATGTGTCCTTTCTTGAGGAGTGGCTTTTTTCTTGCAACCCTCCTATACAAGCCACATTTGTGGGTAATTTGTGATATTGTTGTCACGTGCACACAATGACCACTCTTTGTCATAAATTCCTGCAACTGCTTCAGAGTTGCTGTGGACCTCTTGGTAGCCTCTCTGATTAGTTTCCTCCTTCCTCTTTCATCCAGTTTGGAGCGACGTCCTGATCCAGAGAGGGTCTGTGTTGTACCAAATACCTTCCACTGATTGATAAAGCCTTTAATATTTTCTTATATCCATCTCCTGACTTGTGCCTGTCCACAACAATATCCCGGAGATCTTTTGACAGTGTCTTGCCACCCATAGTTGATTGTTTGCTTCAGTTGCACTACCAGGGACTGAGATGCTCCAGGAAAGCTCTTTTCATGCTGAGCTAACCAATATACCCACAGCTGATCACAGTTGAAGGTTAAATGGCTTTGTGTGTGCCATTGAGAAGGTGATTAGCTACACCTGATTGAGTTTACAAGTAATTTTAGGAGGGGGGTGATCCTTTTTCCAACTCAGTGATTCTGATTTTGAATTGTCTTTATTTTTGCCTGACATGTTGGTGTTATATCTTTCACTTGGATGTTATAAATTGCACTGAGTAGTTACAACTGGATAAACAAAAACTGTGTCTGTCTTTATTTCAGGCTGCAAAGCAACAATTTTGATTATTTTCAAGGGGGGTGATTCTTTTCAATACCCACTGTACACAGATATTTATAGGAATACTTATTTAAAAATACATAGAGCATATTATGTTATGTGCAGAACATTGGAATTTTAGATATTTACAGTAAACACACAATATAGCACTTTATTAAATATGAATATTGCATAAATATGATTTTTTAAGTTTTCATCTAATTGTCATGATCCAGCCTGGACTTAAACCTGGTTCTATGTCTGCTACTATTGTATAACAGCTTGCTATCTTACCTCTTCACCACCAGATGGCTTGCTCACAGGCTAAGGTTTTTGGGATTCTGCTACCTGCAGCTTTCGCTCTCTGGCTCCATCTCCCTGACAGCTGTAGGTAATCATGTAATCAGCAGTATGCTATATTAGGCAGGTTTACTGAAAGTTCTGGTCCTTGACATTAGTAGTTATACTCTGTCTGAGCCTCTGTTCCAGATTCCTTGTCTGCATATCTGTTGGTTTTCCTGGTGCCTGACTACTGCTTTGTTTGAGACTTCTCTTCTGGATTATTCCCTTGCACTGTTTTTCATTTCTCTACGAATTTCCTGGCATCTGACCTTGGCTGGTTCCCTGATAATCCCTAAGGACTGCAGAGTTACCTTTTACTGCAAATCTGTGTTCCTACCTGCAATTGCAGAATTACCTGTCTACAGCGTTTCTACCTTCCTTGCCTGCAACTGCAGTTAACTATATACTGAATATCTTCGCACCCTGCCTGCTATTGCAGAATTTCCTGTCTACAGCATATCTACATAACCTAACTGCTATTACAGAGTTAACTGTCTACTGCATATCTACGTTCCTGCCTGCCATTTCAGAGTTACTTGTCTTCTGCGTATCTACGTACCCTGGGTGCTATTGCAGATTTACCTGTCTACTGCATATCTACGTTCCCTGCCTGCTATTGCAGATTCACCTGTCTACAGCATATCTATGTACCCTGCCTCCTATTAAAGAGTTACCTGTCTACAGCATATCTACATATCCTGAGAATATCTACGTATCCTGACTGTCATTGCAGAATTACCTATCTACTGCCTATCTAGGTTTCCTGCCTGCATCTTGTATCCTGTCTCCAGCAATGTAAGTGTTAACATTGGCTGCTCTACTAACATTTGTTCTAGAAGCTGTGGTGTTTAGCACTCCTTGTTGCAGCATACTCAAGTATCCTGATTACCTTCATATACAACCTGCCTGCTTTGAGACTGTCTAAACTGTGTAACCAACCTTGTATATTTGTCTGCACATAGATTCTGTCTTACCTCCAGTCTGCATGTATCTGCATTGCTAATTAATCTGTTCAATAAACCATTTACCTTTATTCTCAGTACCTTGTACTGGATGTATAATGCCTAGAAGAAAAGACTCACGTAGATATTACACATCACTAGCTCCAGAACCTGACACCTCTGCACAACAGCTCCTATCCCCTAAACCTGATCCCATGAGGAGTATGACACTATGAGGCCTATTTATCAAATGTCTGTCAGACCTGATCCAACAGTGCAGATCAGGTCCGACAGACATCGCTGAATAAGGAGAGCAATACGCTCTCAGTATTTAGCATTGCACCAGCAGCTCACAAGAGCTGCTGGTGCAACGCCACCTCCTGCAGACTTACGGCTAATGGGCCGCCAGCAGGGAGGTGTCAATCAACCCAATCGTACTTGATCGGGTTGAATTGTGGAAATTCCTGTCCGCCTGCTGTGAACAGGGTTATGGAGCAGCGGTCTTTAGATGCTTCATAACTGCTGTTTCTGACAAGTCTGAAGACTCGCCAGAAACACGGGCCAACAAGCTCCATTTGGAGCATGATAAATGGGCCTCTATATATAAAAGGAAATATAAATATATATATACAGGGTTTGAAAATTTCCAGTAGTCCAGTCATACAGGATGACTTAATTTGACATAATTTGACTTTTTCCTAACTAACATTGAGTAGACTAAGTTTTTCCCTCTGGGCTAGTAGCTTTAAACCCCCTCACATGTAAATGATATTGATATTTTTCAACCCCTGTGTATATATATATATATATATATATATATATATATATATATATATATATATATATATATATATATATATATATACAGTGGATATAAAAACTTTACACACCCCTGTTAAAATGTCAGGTTTCTGTGATGTAAAAAAATCAGACAAAGATAAATAATTTCAGAACTTTTTCCACCTTTAATGTGACCTATAAACTGTACAACTTGATTGAAAAACAAACTGAAACTTCTAGGTGGAGGGAAGTTAAAATAAAAAACTAAAATAATATGGTTGCATAAGTGTGCACACCCTCTTATAACTGGGGATGTAGCTGTGTTCAGAATTAAGCAATCACATTCAAAATCATGTTAAATAGGAGTCAGCACACACCTGTCATCATTTAAAGTGCCTCTGATTAACCCCAAATAAAGTTCAGCTGTTCTAGTAGGTCTTTCCTGACATTTTCTTAGTCACAACCTATAGCAAAAGCCATGGTTCGCAATGAGCTTCCAAAGCATCAGAGGGATCTCATTGCTAAAAGGTATCAGTCAGGAGAATGGTACAAAATAATTTCCAAGGCATTAGATATACCATGGAACACAGTGAAGATAGTCATCATCAAGTGGAGAAAATATGGTGCAACAGTGATATTACCAAGAACTGGACGTCCCTCCAAAATTGATGAAAAGATGAGAAGAAAACTGGTCTGGGAGGCTGCCAAAAGGCCTACAGCACTATTAAAGGAGCTGCAGGAATATCTGGCAATTACTGGCTGTGTGGTGCATGTGATAACAATCGCCTGTATTCTTCATATGTCTGAGACGGAAGCCTTTTCTTACAAAAAAAAAACATCCAAGCCCAGCTAAATTTTGCAAAAACACATCTGAAGTCTCCCAAAAGCATGTCGCAAAAGGTGTTCTGGTTTGATGAAACCAAGATTAAACTTTTTGGCCATAAGTCCAAAAAATATGTTTGGTGCAAAAATAACACTGCATATAACCAAAAGAACACCATACCCACAGTGAAGTATTTTGGTGGCAGCATTATGCTTTGAGTCTGGTTTTCTTCAGCTGGAAATGGGGCCTTAGTCAATGTAGAGGGAATTATGAACAGTTCCAAATACTAGACAATATTGGCACAAAACTTTCAGGCTTCTGCTAGAAAGCTGAACATGAAGAGGAACTTCATCTTTATGCATGACAACGCCCCAAAGCATACATCCAAATCAACAAAGGAATGGCTTCACCAGAAGAAGATTAAAGTTTTGGAATGGCCCAGTCAGAGCCCAGACCTGAATCCACTCAAAAATCTGTGGGGTTATCTTAACTGGGCTGTGCACAAGAGATGCCCTCACAATCTAACAGATTTGGAGTGTTTTTGCAAAGAAGAGTGGGCAAATCTTGCCAAGTCAAGATGTGCCATGCTGAAAAACTCATACCCAAAAAGACTGAGTGCTGTAATAAAATCAAAGGGTGCTACAATCATATTATTTTAGTTTTTTATTTCTACTTCCCTCTACCTAAAAGATTTTAGTTTGTTTTGCAATTGAGTTATACAGTTTCTAGGTCACATTAAAAGTGGAAAAAGTTCTGAAATGATTTATCTTTGTCTCATTTTTTTACATCACAGAAACATGACATTTTAACAGGGGTGTGTAGACTTTTTATATCCTATATATATATATATATATATATATATATATATATATATATATATATATATATAAAACCTCAAAAATCGAATAAGCACTCACTGGGCTTCAGTCATCTGTGACAAAAAAACTTTATTTGTGACGTTTCGGGACACCAAACAGTCCCTTCCTCTGACAAACAACAATCAAAAAATGGCAACCTTATAAAGGCTAGTGAAACCCTCCCCCAAATTGTGAACCAATAAGCGAGATTAGTGTATGAGGACAAAAGAAACAAGTTTCCTGATAGGACAGTGATTCTGTTATAACACGCCTGATAGGCTAAAGTCATAGGTGATTAAAGTGAATAAAACTGTGTAAATTTGTGTAAACTTAGTGTCCACAAAATTAAAACCAACATTCTGGGTCCACAATATGTCAACAGTTAGTTTAATCAAACCTAAGCCATAATTAATGTGCAAAACCGGAATATAAGCTTATATGTTTACAAATAGTCTTTGACCAATCAGATCTGTGCATACAAATGCCCTTCTCAAACCACCTATCAAAAACAACCAAACAAGAACTGGTCACTAATCCGGCCCCCCCCTTTTTTTTTTTTTTAATTACTACTAGTTGTTGTTTAGGCAGTGTGAGCTCACACATGCGTCAGAAACAACAGGCAAATAGTATGTGTTTTTGACAATGCGGATCGAAATGTCATGAAAATATTAACTGGGCCATATGTCTTGACAACGGCATCAACAGCCAATAGGATATCACAATTGAAAAACACCCCCTGATTCACCTATCATGGTGCACGCTTGGAATGCCCGCCCATGTAGCTGATAGACTGGATGTCAACACTCACTAGCCAATAGAAACGCCACAATATCGGCACACCATAACAGGCTAAATTCTCCAATGAGGTAGTAATATTGGACCACATACCCTAAAACCACCAATCAGCTTCGAAAAACAATGCAAAGTTTTATCCCACCTGTCAGATATTGTAAACTACGGCAGTAATCTGAAACACAGTACTGACACAAACCTAAAACGGACTGTCATATATAAAGTCCAACAAATATATCAGAGCCTGCTCTGTCTCAAATATGAAACTACTGTAAGCACCACCAATGTTCATACATCGCTCATGGTGTACTTTTGTTCTTCCTGGTTGGGAATGTGACCCGTCAAAAGTACTGGGTAGGTGGCTCGGTAATTTGTTTTTTTACACTGATGCGCTTTCTTACACTGATGCGCTGTTCTTAACACTGATACGCTGTTGTTGATGAGCGATGTATGAACATTGGCGGTGCTTACAGTAGTTTCATATTTGAGACAGAGCAGGCTCTGATGTATTTGTTGGGCTTTATATATGACAGTCCGCTTTAGGTTTGTGTCAGTACTGTGTTTCAGATTACTGCCGTAGTTTACAATATCTGACAGGTGGGATGAAACTTTGCATTGTTTTTCGAAGCTGATTGGTGGTTTTAGGGTATGTGGTCCAATATTACTACCTCATTGGAGAATTTAGCCTCTCATGGTGTGCCGATATTGCAGCGTTTCTATTGGCTAGTGAGTGTTGACATCCAGCCTATCAGCTACATGGGCGGGCGTTCCAAGCGTGCACCACGATAGGTGCATCAGGGGGTGTTTTTCAATTTTGATATCCTATTGGCTGTTGATGCCGTTGTCAAGACATTTGGCCCAGTTAATATTTTCATGACATTTCGATCCGCATTGTCAAAAACACATACTATTTGCCTGTTGTTTCTGACGCATGTGTGAGCTCACACTGCCTAAACAACAACTAGTAGTAATTAAAAAAAAAAAAGGAGGGGGGGCCGGATTAGTGACCAGTTCTTGTTTGGCTGTTTTTGATAGGTGGTTTGAGAAGGTCATTTGTATGCACAGATCTGATTGGTCAAAGACTATTTGTAAACATATAAGCTTATGTTCCAGTTTTGCACATTAATTATGGCTTAGGTTTGATTAAACTAACTGTTGACATATTGTGGACCCAGAATGTTGGTTTTAATTTTATGGACACTAAGTTTACACAAATTTACACAGTTTTATTCACTTTAATCACCTATGACTTTAGCCTATCAGGCGTGTTTTAACAGAATCACTGTCCTATCAGGAGACTTGTTTCTTCTGTCCTCATACACTAATCTCGATTATTGGTTCACAATTTGGGGGAGGGTTTCACTAGCCTTTATAAGGTTGCCATTTTTTGATTGTTGTTTGTCAGAGGAAGGGACTGTTTTGGTGTCCCAAAACGTCACAAATAAAGTTTTTTTGTCACAGATGACTGAAGCCCAGTGAGTGCTTATTCGATTTTTGAGGTTATTTTGCTATATTCAGAGCACCCTGGCAGTTGAAGACAGATGGTGAGAGTGCATACACCCACAAAAACAAATATTTGAATACACTTTGTGTAGTGCACCTACACAGGGGTTGCCTTGGAAATCATTTGCAAAGATGACCTCCACTGATACAACTATGAGTGATGTACCTATCATCACCCAGGAGGATAGAAATGAGGACATTTTCACCTTCACGGATGAAGATGCCGAAAACATGTGCTTTGGGTCTATAGAGGAACAGCAAGTTGAGGAGTCTTACCAGTCCTTATACAACACTTTAATAATATTAAAACAAAGAGAGATCGACTTGAACCTACATGGCACATATATATCTGACTATCACAAACGTCGGATGATCCCAAGAGGGTTTAGGATAAGGAATGTGCCCACCATTGGATGAGCCAATACATAATTTTGCATCAATTCGAGCAAAATTCTAAACAAATGCTCCTTTGATCTCATGCTCCTTGTTATAAGGGAAGTTGGAAGACTCCTTAAAGAGGTGAAGACTGAAATTACCATATATGAAGCTGAAAAATTACCTAATCTAAGATTGGACATGAATACAGATTGGATAAGTAGATTGGATATCCAGGTTAAGACCTATAAACAGGAATTGATAGCATTTAAGAACAGGAAATTACAGACTGTGAACCAGGATTATTCCTATAAAACCATCTACAGATGGATGATGACACCAGAAGATAGACGGGCGATACACCCACGACGTGAAAGAAGATTGACGAAGAAGAATATGACCACAGTGGACTCCAGTTCTGGCGACAGCTCTGATCCAGATAACAGCCAGGGTGCTACGGAAGGAACCTCCAGTGGCGTTATTACATGATCCCAAGGAGGCAGAGGATACCAACAATGGGATAATTCCAGAAATGTGGCATCATTACCTCCCAGTTCTGGAAATCGTTTTTTAGGCCGAGGCCGCACACGAGGAGGGGGGGCATCGCCCACCGCCCTCCAGCACAGAGGCAGCCCCAAATATAGTCTTTAACATTAGTAGTCGGACACTAAATAAATCAGAGACTGACTTGCTTAATAAAGGACTATCATTTGTACCAGCCACTAAGAAAGACGAATTTGATCTTTTCATAGATATTCAGAAATTTGGGCGAAACCTCAGGCTAAAGGAATACTTTGGGACCACCAGTGATGATATTGATAGATTCAAACCTAGAGGACGCTTTGACCCACAGTCCAACAATTCCACAATTCATACGTTCGTCAATTTTCTTACCGAACAGATATCAAAGCCATCAGAAAGATGGTGGTCAGATAATTTAACCAAATCAGAGAGATTGGCTCTAAAATCCCTACAGAAGGACTGCTCTATAGTCATACGCCCCACTGACAAGGGCGGGGGTATAGTAGTCATGAACACCTCTGACTACAAGGCGGAGATCATGAGACAACTATCTGACACAAACAGATACCATCCTCTACCAGGTGACCCTACAGCACGACTAAAAAAGAAAATTGACGTCATTCTGGAACGCTGGCTAAATGAAGGTCTAATCACACAGAACCACCATGGTTTCCTTAAAAGTGATTTTCCAGTGGTCCCTATATTGTATATACTGCCCAAGATACACAAGGACACACAGAATCTGTCTGGAAGGCCTATTGTGTCAGCCAGGGGCTCTCTGCTTCAGCCATTGGCAGAGTTCATGGACTCATTTTTAAAACCTTGGGTGAAACAACAGAAATCATATATTTGGGACTCTTCAGATTTTATGGCCCATATATTACAGCTTACAGAGATCAAACCATCCGATATCCTAGCCACACTTGACGTTTCAAGTTTATACACAGTTATTCCACACTCTTCATGTATAGCAGCAGAGGCCAAGTGTCTAAGACAGATTCCATACATCGGTCCTCCCGAAAACTATTTCCGATTCAACAAGACCTACTACTTGCAAATCTCTGGCACGGCGATGGGGTCAAATGTGGCCCCATCGCTAGCCAATCTCTTCATGGCTGAGTATGAAATAAACTCAATGAAAGTATTTGAAAAACAAGAGATTAAATATTACTGTCAATATATCGACGACCTGTTCTTGGTATGGCAGGATGGCCCAGAGTCACTCAGTACCTGGATCAGTACACTGAATGAGATGAACAGCACTATCAGATTCAGTTCCACCATCAGTCAAGATATGGTTGACTATCTTGATGTGAGAGTTTACAATTCTGGTACAAAATTGGGAACTACGCTCTATAGAAAGGCAACGGATCGAAACTCTATCTTACATGCTCACAGTTGTCATCAACCCAATCTGATCAGGAACATCCCGAAAGCGCAATATCAGCGCGTTATACGGAACAACACAGATGAAGTGAAATGTGCAACTCAAGTGGAAGAAATGACACAGCGCTTTAGGGATAGAGGGTACGATCGTAAAGTACTAACAGAGATGCTAATACTGGCTAACACTCATGAGTCAAGCGTGATACCTGAGCATCTGCAGACACAACAAATGACTTTTGTGACCACTTATACACCTGACAAAAATTTGATTGTCAAAACCTTGAAAAATGAGTGGAAACTTCTAGAGGCTGACCATACTTTGCCTTTCAAAAAGTGGAATGCACCACGGATTGGTTACAGAAGGGGTCGTAGCCTGCGAGATCTCTTGATGAGGACTGACCTAATTGATAACACACAGAATACCTGGCTTGGAAGAAAAGCGGGATGCTATAGATGTCTCGGATGTGTTACCTGTAACGCAATGATCACTGGTACACAGTTCCAGCACCCTGAGCGTAGGAAGAAATACAGAATCAAGCATGCCGTGACTTGCACTACCACACATATTATATATCTGCTGAATTGTCCTTGTGGCAAGTATTACATCGGGAAGACTACCAATGATGCCAGAATGAGGATGGCCAATCAGAGGTATAGCATTAGATCTGCCATTAACAACGGAAAATCAGACCAACCTGTGGCCCGCCACTTTCTGGAATCTGGACATTCTGTCACGGACATGAGATTCAGGATCATTGACCATGTCCCGAGATTAAGAAGGGGAGGCGACAGGGCAACTATCCTGTTGAAAAAAGAGGCAAGATGGATCTATGAACTTGGAACCACACAACCAAGAGGTCTCAACATCCACACTGGATGGCAATGCTACTTTTAATTTATGAGAGAATCCATTGAAGCTGATTTGTAATGAGAGTCCATGATTTAGATGTTGGGGGGTATCCCAACATATTGATTTTTTGGTATATTTTTTTGGTTCAATATTATTTTGGTACAGTTTTTTGCATCAATTGGAGCAAAATTCTAAACAAATGCTCCTTTGATCTCATGCTCCTTGTTATAAGGGAAGTTGGAAGACTCCTTAAAGAGGTGAAGACTGAAATTACCATATATGAAGCTGAAAAATTACCTAATCTAAGATTGGACACGAATACAGATTGGATAAGTAGATTGGATATCCAGGTTAAGACCTATAAACAGGAATTGATAGCATTTAAGAACAGGAAATTACAGACTGTGAACCAGGATTATTCCTATAAAACCATCTACAGATGGATGATGACACCAGAAGATAGACGGGCGATACGCCCACGATGTGAAAGAAGATTCACGAAGAAGAATATGACCACAGTGGACTCCAGTTCTGGCGACAGCTCTGATCCAGATAACAGCCAGGGTGGAAGGAACTTCCAGTGGCGTTATTACATGATCCCAAGGAGGCAGAGGATACCAACAATGGGATAATTCCAGAAATGTGGCATCATTACCTCCCAGTTCTGGAAATTGTTTTTTAGGCCGAGGCCGCACACGAGGAGGGGGGGCATCGCCACCGCCCTCCAGCACAGAGGCAGCCCCAAATATAGTCTTTAACATTAGTAGTCGGACACTAAATAAATCAGAGACTGACTTGCTTAATAAAGGACTATCATTTGTACCGGCCACTAAGAAAGACAAATTTGATCTTTTCATAGATATTCAGAAATTTGGGCGAAACCTCAGGCTAAAGGAATACTTTGGGACCACCAGTGACGATATTGATAGATTCAAACCTAGAGGACGCTTTGACCCACAGTCCAACAATTCCACAATTCATACGTTCGTCAATTTTCTTACCGAACAGATATCAAAGCCATCAGAAAGACGGTGGTCAGATAATTTAACCAAAACAGAGAGATTGGCTCTAAAATCTCTACAGAAGAGTACCCTGGCAGTTGAAGACAGATGGTGAGAGTGCATACACCCACAAAAACAAATATATATATATATATATATATATATATATATATAAGGACTGGTAAGACTCCTTCAACAAAAGCAGAGGCAAACCAGATTTTCTTCAAAGCAATTAGTTAAATTTATTGACGTTTTGGGGAACAAAACTCCCCTTCTTCAGAACACAAATAACACACACAGGGCTCCATGTACTAAGCAGTCAGCGAGCTACCCGCAACAAATCTCGCGTCAAAATTCGCAAACTGATATGTACAAAGCCGTCAATTATGTTAAAACTCGCATCTTTAAAATTGCGAGCGTACTTATCCGCCAAACCTCGCTACCGCTCCATTTTTCACTGTAATTAGACACATTTGACCACCAACTCGCCAAAAACGAATGTACTAAAAAATCTATTTGTCCGCTCGCTACAATTTCCGCTCCCACCTCGTTATTTTTGCCTCGCCACCTTTTAGGTGGCGGGCAAGGTACAAAACAATAGGAAAGTCAATCTAGACGCCAGTCTAGACATATATAAAAGGCAGTAATATCAGCATTGTACTTACAGCATAACTGGCGTCTAATTTGTCTCTCATTTCCATGTACATAAATTGCGCCCAATTTGTCGACTGTAATTAAAGAGTAATCTATTTAAATTTGTATTGTATAGTTGTCAATCTTTATAATTATTTTTATATTAATATTTATATATTATCAGATCCAGATGAAGCCATATCCAAATTGTAAATAAATATTACAAAAATAACGCTCTGTTATCACTCTTCAAAAAATTTTGAACAATAATAAAGTTGTTTAGATAAGTTGAACTTTTATAGGAGCAAAATTCTATTCCCGCGACTACTATGATGTTCGTGACACCTTGCATGTCACGTGTTAATAATTGGCCAGACAATTCAACTGAAAGTTAAGTACATCAGCTTAGTCGCGGCGAGCGAGGCGTCAAATTTATCAACAATCCGCAACTGCTCGCGGCGGGCTAGACTTGTCTATTTATTGGGGGAATATTAGTACATAGCGACAGCGGACACCATTTCGCCCGCGGCGAGTAACGGCGAGTTTATCCGCGTCTACAATGACGGATGAATTGACTGCTTAGTACATGGAGCCCACAAACCGTGCTGAAATAGAGTGAAACACAAACAGGTACCTCCTTCTTCCTGTCAAAAAAGGCGCCAAACTGACATAATTTCAAGAAAAAGCCTCTACTCTCATCTAAAAACAAACTCAAGTGTCTTCAGTTTGCCAGACACTACTGGAACTTTAAATGGGATTGGATTCTATAGTCAGATCAAACTAAAATATAACTTTTTGGCAATAAACACCAGAGGTGGCTTTGGCGCACAAAGAGAGATAGAAATATGGAAAAGTATCTCATGCCCATAGTTAAATATGGTGGTGGCTTTTTAATGTTTTTGGGTTGTTATTGTGCCAAAGGACCTGGATATTTTGTTAAAATACATGACATCATGGACTCAAACAAATATCAACAGATATTAAATGAACACCTGACTGCCTCAGCCAGAAATCTTAAAATGGGCTGTGGTTGGATCTTCCAGCAGGACAATGATCAAAAACATACATCTAAATCAATATAAAAAAGGTGTACTGACCCCAAAATCAAAGTCCTGCCATGGCTATCTCAGTCCCCTGACTTGAACCCCATAGAAAATTTTTGGAGTGAACTGAAGAGGATAGTCCACCAGTGTCAACCTCACAATCTGAAGGATCTAGAGAGATTATGTATAAAGAAATGGAGTATATTTAAACATGTATATGTATGTATAGCTATGTTTAAGTTCTTTGCCGTCCCTTTTGATTCTAACACCTGAGACCACATATCTTTGAGCCCTTATAACATTTTGATGTGTTTTGTGACACTTTTTTGTCTCGTGTAACAGTTAACCAGAGCTCTGAAGTTGCAGTAATCATTCTAGAATTTCCTTTTAACTTGTAATATGAGTGGAATTTAACTTGCGCAAAAACGGCTACGAAAACCTGATAGCACTCGTGTGCAAATGATATCAATCCACTCCAAATCTAGCCCAATATGTTTTTTCTATCCATCCCTAATAAACATAATCCTTGCCAATGCGGCATGTTTTGAGGACTTGTAACTTTTGTGACTCACCAATGTTGTGTATCAAGAATATGATTTTATAAAAAAAAAAAAAAAAATACAATGGTCTAGATTATAAACAGAGAGCAAAAATATTAACTCGATTGAGCACTAAGACCGCTCAAGTTAGATCAATAGCGCCCCTATCTTTCCTTTGCTGGTAGCTGGAGTCCTTTAATAGGAGACCCTTTCAGCAAATAGGTTTTCTTTTTTTGCCAGCATTGCCTGTCTGGTTGTAGCTTCCTCCGGCCTAGATTTGGAGTTCGGCGTTAGCCGTGAAAACCAGCGTTAGAGGCTCCTAACGCGGGTTTCATACGCACTCCGGTATTTAGAGTTTAGTTACCGCCACTCAAAAAACACCTGACGCTCACATTTCTACCGCCACCTCAGACCCAGTAGTAAACATATACCGTCAAAATTAAATTCAACGAATCAAATTAAAAATATTACACAAACTACACTTACACTCATACAAACACGACACTATATTTATTTTTCATATTTAATATTTTTTCTGCAAAATACAAAGGATTAAAGTTGCGAGATCTCGGGTGTTTGAAAAAAAAACAACACAAATCCATTTTCCCATTGACTTACATTGACATACGGGAAAAGACCCTCATATACCTACATCTAACTAATAACATTATCACAAACATACACTCATCGATGCATACAAACAATATACACCACATGACATACAAAAAATATTTATTTATCACAAAAAGAACACGATTTAGTTACTTTTTCACAAAAGCTCATGACGTCACTCACTTTACGAGGAAAACCAGTCTTAGAAAAAAAATTTGGAAGTCTTTAGAGCCTCCATTGACATCTATTGGGAAGACGTGCTCGTGCACGCGAAACCCTCATTTCCCTAACGCACGCAAATAGCGTAGACTGAAAAACTCCAAATACCAGCGCTAGAAAAGACATGATTTCATGCGTTAGACCCAGCTATGATAAATAGATTAAGAAATGACTATTTCCCTATGGTGGATTTATGGATTTTACTTTTTGAATATTCACAACACCATTAAATTGTTTCACACTTTTAGATTACATCAACTACAAATCCACATCACTAGTAACACATTATTATTTAATAAAATTACATTTTAAATTAAAATAAAATTCACTAAACATTTCTGGATTCACAAACAGTACACAATGGGAAACACCTCTCATTTACCTTTATTATTGCATTTATGTTATTCAACTCATATGCTTGCAGCAACTGCATATCTACATAGGCTTAACACATGATCACTCATGGATGCACATACATTACTTTTATCATTCACTCATACATGTGCATTCAAATGATGGGGACAAACACATTACATTCTCTACAGGAATCACAAAACACAACATATGGATTTGACTGTACTTTTAACATCATTATTCCATCACAATAAACCATTAGGAATTACCTACAACAAAAACATCATTACACCAGATTACAGATGTCACTTTATGGGAAGGAACAACAATGCCAGACCGCTATATAGAAGTCAGCATATGTGGGACACAATCACAATATATACGTACATGTACATAACACGCATCACCCATCACGCAACCACAAAGCACACATTTAGATTTTATTCAGCACACAATAACAATGTAGCACAATACAACAACACAATGAGGATTTAAGAACTACATAGGCAGGTTAAGAATATCATGACGTCATTACAAGATTCAACCATACACATCACAGATTCACCACTGTACCGCCCCTTTAGGAACTTTAACACTCAATACTACAATACAACATATACGTAAACCACACTTTTGAACAGCATTATTAGGGAAATTTCAATGGGACAATTAAGAAATATTGTCAGATCGCAAATCAATTATATATATAATACTACAGATGGCAGCCGGAAGTTATTCAGTATTAGTGCCATTTTTATGGGACGCATACAATATTGTCAGATCGAAAATCACTTATATATACAATACTACAGATGGCAGACGGGAGTGCTTCAGTATTAGTGCCATTTTTATGGGACGCATACAATATTGACAGCTCGGCAATCACTTATATATACAATACTACAGATGACAGCCGGAAGTTATTCAGTATTAGTGCCATTTGAAAGGGACGCATACAATATTGACATCTCGGCAATCACTTATATATACAATACTACAGATGACAGCCGGAAGTTCGGAATTATTATTGCGATTTGAAAGGGACGCATACAATATTGACAGCTCGGCAATCACTTATGTATACAATATTACAGATGGCAGACGGGAAGTTCGGAATTATTATTGCGATTTGAAAGGGACGCATACAATATTGACTGCTCGGCAATCACTTATATATACAATACTACAGATGACAGCCGGAAGTTATTCAGTATTAGTGCGATTTGAATGGGACGCATACAATATTGACATCTCGGCAATCACTTATATATACAATACTACAGATGACAGCCGGAAGTTCGGAATTATTATTGCGATTTGAAAGGGACGCATACAATATTGACTGCTCGGCAATCACTTATATATACAATACTACAGATGGCAGACGGGAAGTTCGGAATTATTATTGCGATTTGAAAGGGACGCATACAATATTGACTGCTCGGCAATCACTTATATATACAATACTACAGATGACAGCCGGAAGTTATTCAGTATTAGTGCCATTTGAATGGGACGCATACAATATTGACATCTCGGCAATCACTTATATATGCAATACTACAGATGGCAGACGGGAAGTTCTGAATTATTATTGCGATTTGAAAGGGACGCATACAATATTCACATCTCGGCAATCTCTTATATATACAATACTACAGATGACAGCCGGAAGTTATTCAGTATTAGTGCGATTTGAAAGGGACGCATACAATATTCACATCTCGGCAATCACTTATATATACAATACTACAGATGACAGCCGGAAGTTATTCAGTATTAGTGCGATTTGAATGGGACGCATACAATATTGACATCTCGGCAATCACTTATATATACAATACTACAGATGACAGCCGGAAGTTCGGAATTATTATTGCGATTTGAAAGGGATGCATACAATATTGACTGCTCGGCAATCACTTATATATACAATACTACAGATGGCAGACGGGAAGTTCGGAATTATTATTGCGATTTGAAAGGGACGCATACAATATTGACTGCTCGGCAATCACTTATATATACAATACTACAGATGACAGCCGGAAGTTATTCAGTATTAGTGCCATTTTAATGGGACGCATACAATATTGACAGTTCGGCAATCACTTATATATAAAATACTACAGATGACAGCCGGAAGTTATTCAGTATTAGTGCCATTTTAATGGGACGCATACAATATTGACAGCTCGGCAATCACTTATATATACAATACTACAGATGACAGCCGGAAGTTCGGAATTATTATTGCGATTTGAAAGGGACGCATACAATATTGACTGCTCGGCAATCACTTATATATACAATACTACAGATGGCAGATGTTACTTTATCATTTACAAACAATATTGCAGCAACATTGATCGATCACATTCGATGCACATTATACACAACTATGCACTTTCATTCATGTTAGCCTGGACGTGTGCTTGTTACTATAAGATCGCGTTTAAGAAATATTGATTACGCATATGAACAAACATTACAAACATGCACTGTATGTGTGATATTTGACACTTTCACATTGAGATTTATTGGCGGAAAACAACATTTCAGCCAAAAAAAATACTACGCCCACTGTGAAAGCATTCGCGCCGCTCACATACAAACAAGTGAATACAATTAGCAATCATTACAAACTCACTACCATTGGACTAATCGTACTATAAATCCCCCAAACAACATGGCTAAAGCATCACTTGTGATCCACATCAGATCAAGTGCTTACCTTGTTACCCTGTTTTGAAAGATGGATGACGATGACATGGTAGACGCTGCTGGTGCTGCTATTGGCGAACTAGCTGTTGGTCGAATCAGGCAGCCTCGGCGGCTCAGACCGAGACGAAGGGGTCGTCTGGTTCGAGGTCCTCCTGTCTACAGGGTGAGACCCACCTTGGAAAACATGAGCGACTTTGAGGTTTTTGATAAGTATCGGCTCGATCGCGAACAGCTCATTGGCCTTTACGAGCTTCTTATACCTCATTTGGAGCCACGTATACAAATAAGGACTGCTGTTCCCCCCATGAGTAAGATGCTAAGCTGTCTATACGTCCTGGCCTCCGGGAGTTTTCAATCTGGAGAACTGTACATGCATGGCCTGGCTCAAGGTACATTCTCTGTGGTGTTTGATAACTTTTTGGACGCCATGGTACGTATCAGTAAGCAATACATAGGATTCCCACAGAATGATGGTGATTGGAGGCGCCTGAAGCGGGAATTCTTTGATATTGCTCAATTTCCCAATGTCTTGGGAGCCATAGATTGTACCCACATTGCGCTGCGTGCTCCAATTGATGACTTGCCCTTCAGAAATCGCAAACATTTTCATAGCCTCAACGTGCAGTATGTTTGTGACGCACGGATGAGGATTATGCATGTGTATGCGAATTTTGGAGGGGCTTGTCATGATGCCCGCATCCTCTCTCTGTCGTCCCTGTGGAGACAGTTTGAGGAAAGACAAATGCCCCCTGGTTATCTCGTTGGTGAGTATTTGTGCACAACATGGTTAATTAGTTTGACAATTGCCACTGTAGTTTGTAAATGTTAGCGTCATGTTCAGCTATAGGATGCAATTTAACCATTTGTTATTTACCGACGCTAATGTTTACTTTTATTTAAATGCAGATATGTAGCATGTCTTACCTTAAGTGCTCAGATAGAGAATGCAATGTAACCATGTAGTTAGCATTTTACACAAGGTTTGTTTTATGAGAATTACACATATGTAGCATGTCTTAGCTGAAATGGGAAGAAATTAGCTAATGCAATTTAACCCTGTCATTGTCTCTTTCCGCTAATGTCTAGTTTTAGTTCAATGCAGATATGTAGCATGTCTTACCTTAAGTGCTCAGATAGAGAATGTAATGTAACCATGTAGTTAGCATTTTACACATGGTTTGTTTTATGAGAAATACGCATATGTAGCATGTCTTAGCTGAAATGGGAAGATATTATCTCATGCAATTTAACCCTGTCATTGTCTCTTTCCGCTAATGTCTAGTTTTAGTTCAATGCAGATATGTAGCATGTCTTACCTTAAGTGCTCAGATAGAGAATGTAATGTAACCATGTAGTTAGCATTTTACAAGAGGTTTGTTTTATGAGAAATACGCATATGTAGCATGTCTTAGCTGAAATGGGAAGATACAGAATAATATAGAAAGTTATTTTTTTGATGTTTCTGAAAACTTTTAATATGGATTATCGTGTACAAAAAAATATTTATAAAACAATATACTAGTTTAAGGATTCTGTTTGAATTATGTTCTGTTCAAAATTTATAGGTGATTCTAGGTACATGAGCCGGCCTTGGCTCATTACCCCCTTGCGTAGCCCGACTGAGGAGCGCTACAATAGGGCTCATAAGAGAACCAGGGCGGTGGTTGAAAGGATGTTCGGGCTCCTGAAGATGAGATTCAGGTGCCTGGACCGTTCTGGAGGAGCACTCCAGTACAACCCAAAGAAGGTGGCTAAGATCGTTGTAGCCTGTAGCGTCCTGCATAATATTGCACAGCGGGCTGGGATGCTGCAGGCCGTCCCGGTGGACAGAGACCTCCTCAGAGATGAGGAGGATGATCCTGTTCTAGAGGGGGAATTCCAGGACGAGGGACTTGATGTCAGAGCAGACGTCATCAACCGCCACTTTAGACGGTAAAGAATAGAAGTTAGACTGTAGTATTTTCAATAGATGTGAACTCTAGGGAAATGACAAGTAGAGAATTGTGCAAACATGATAGGATTGATCAAATGTTAGAATAATTTTTAAATTTATTCATATAGGTGATGCTCTGGGCATTGGGTCCTATAGCGAGTCTTTGCCACCTGGTTTTTAAAGAGGACATCAGATGGTAAGTAGAAATGTATGGACTGTTGCTGGCATGAATTGTACACAAATACATCATATGGCATACATTTTTAAAAATATAATTTTGTTTACACATTACTTAAAATGTACATAATCAGAAAGGGATACTCTAGAATGACTATGGTTCAATGTCACACAGAGGTTTGTTCTGCTCAATATGACTCATCTTCACACTTGATAGAAAATAACACAGGTTCATACACAGGCTTAGTAAGCTAGTGACATAAATTTATTATGAAATGGGGGGTGGGAGAGGGGTACAGAACTGATTCACACACTTGTATGAATTTTATTGAAAATATTTCTTCCATTAGGGAGATGTCTTAATCTAAAGACTGAAAGGGAACAATTAGAAGCCTGACAGTGAAGATTGCCCAGACTGACAGTGGGGAAAAAGCCAAGATTGAAATTGAAGTATACCAATGGGATCATGTCTGGCATTATCTTTCAATTCTGCTGACCTTGAAAACCATACAAAGACATGTTCACATGGTAAGTGCAAATTATTTGATAGAATAAGGCTGTGGAGACATCCTATTGGAGACACTTAGATGATTTTCTATTTTGTAGATGGTATTTCCCAGTCCTCTATTTAATGAACTGATGAATAAGACACCTATTGAAGATCAACTGTTTACCCCTGAATTGACTTTCAAAGACCATGCATTGTCCAGGTTGGTGTACCAATGCATGCTAGTGAAGACTGTTGAATATTAGTAGCTTACATACATTAGTCATATTTAGTTCAAAATTATATATTTAGGGATCACAATCAGACACTTAGATGATTGTACTTTTTTAGATGGTATTTCCCAGTCCTCTATTTAATGAACTGATGAATAAGACACCTATTGAAGATCAACTGTTTACCCCTGAATTGACTTTCAAAGACCATGCATTGTCCAGGTTGGTGTACCAATGCATGCTAGTGAAGACTGTTGAATATTAGTAGCTTACATACATTAGTCATATTTAGTTCAAAATTATATATTTAGGGATCACAATCAGACACTTAGATGATTGTACTTTTTTAGATGGTATTTCCCAGTCCTCTATTTAATGAACTGATGAATAAGACACCTATTGAAGATCAACTGTTTACCCCTGAATTGACTTTCAAAGACCATGCATTATCCAGGTTGGTGCATGCTAGTTAAGAATCACATGAAGAATGTTGATTATTGTTAGCTTACATACATTAGTCATACTTATTTCAGCATTAGATATTTAGGGATCACAATCCGAAAAAGGAATACATTTTTATATTATTATTATTATTTTATATTATAGTTGATATAGAGGTATTTGAATGGACATGAAATATTACATTTATGTTCAGCATACATATATTGTTGAAATGTGATATACATTATTATGTATAATTTGAATTTTTGATATTTAAATAGAATTTTGAATCAACAATATAATGGTGTATGTATTTCATTTCTTTTAAATCAATTTAATAATTATCTTTAAAAAATGTTGATCAAAGTTAGAGCATAGACACCATATGATTTTAAAAGTATTTTAGGAATATTTGACAACGTGTGTATTAACTTTGTTCCATTTTTATTATTTGTCATTTCAGATTGGCATCTGATGACTTCCAGGAATATTTTTTTTTTTTTTTCTATAAACTTTATTTTTACATGTTAATACTAAACATTT
This sequence comes from Bombina bombina, assembly GCF_027579735.1. Taxonomy (NCBI): domain Eukaryota; kingdom Metazoa; phylum Chordata; class Amphibia; order Anura; family Bombinatoridae; genus Bombina; species Bombina bombina. The sequence goes on along the minus strand of NC_069502.1, from coordinate 324,332,882 downwards.
TATTAAATACATTCTTTTGAACAGATTCTACTAAATATCAATATAATCTGTAAATAAATAAAACTTGGACTCCCATGACTGGTAGTTGGCTATTTGACAAGCACATGCATAAGATCAAATAATGCATTAATATTAGAAAATCAAATGATTCCGAGAATATTACATTAAAATATCTTTTATAACATTAATTGGGGAGTGAGATTCTTCAATGCTTTTCTTTTGAAAATGTAGATATTAAAATTATTTTGGATATGTAGTCAAAAGTTTTTTATTTTAACTTTTAAGAAGGTGAAGTGGTTCAATTACATGAAAGTGACAGTGTTGTTGAATGTAAAAATAATTGTATAAGATCTTGTATCTTCCTTAGGTATCTCAAAACATTATTTTCAAAATTCTTTTAATTATTACATTTATAAATGGTAGGTCATTTAACTTGATATTTTTGCCAAGCTAGTTATTGGATGCCAGGTTAATCTATGTAATTTTCTAGTGGAGTCATTTAACTATACTTAGTAATATTATGTATTTATTAAAATCTTACCTCTTGGGTTAGACATCAAATATCTATATAGAATTTAAATTCCCCTTTTGTTTATTTTGTCAATGTTAAATCAAAATGCAAAATGTTTGGGTCCTTAAAGGGACATTCACAAAGTATATTGTGTATAGATTTTTAAAAATATCATACAAGAATTTCAACATATTTAGAAAGTACTATAGAATTACATTCAGTCTTTAAATATACTTGTTAAAAAAACATCAATGCACATATCTTAGTCAATTACATAAGGCATCTATATGCAAACAACAATCAGCATCAAAATAGCCTATGTAGAGATGTATTTAATCCAAGAATATATATAATTACAATATAATGATTGAATTACAAAACATATTAAGTTGTTCAAATATAAGAATATTATAAAAAACGCATACATAACATATAGCTTAATGTCCCTCTAAGCTGAAGGCTCAAAAATACCTCCTTTAATAAATATATTTCAGTCAGTGTGTAAAACAATCTAGAAGTTAATCTAAATTTGCTTTACTCATATGTTAGACTAATTTAGCAAAAGGAAGGTGCCTAGGTTTATGATATTTTAAGCATTATTGTGAAATTTTTATTTAAAGGGACATGAACTAAAAATATACTTAAAGGTAGAGAGTAAAAAAAATAATGATTTATACATTCTGAATGAGTATACTATTTTAATCAACTTTAAAACTTGTCTCATATTAAGAATGCTCCTTGTGATGTTGCTATCATTACTTTAAAAATAAGGCAGTAAATAGCTAATTTATTTGCTTCAGTACTCTGGACAGAACTTGATTGTTTGGAATAATTGATACAACAATCGTCAAGGACAACCCAGGTTTTTATTAAACAATTGTCCGTAATATAAAATATCATTATTGATTTGCAAAGAAACATAACAAGATAACTGTTAACATTTGATAATCGGATTAAATAATAAAGTTGATTAACATTTCATGCTCAATCACCAATGCTAAATTTGTTTGGACAGTGTCCCTTTAATAGATTTAAATAGTGTATTTAATTATCTTCCTATCTTGACATACTTTGCTTGAAAAGCATATCGAGATCGGCTCAGTAGATGAAGATTGGTGGATGCACAGAGATGCCTTATGTGATTGTCTCAACCATGTGCATTTAAATTTCTTCTGTTGAGGATATATAAATACTAAGAGAAAATGATTTACATTTTAAAGTCTAAACAATCTTCTATCTCTACAGATCATTTGATACAATTGTTTGTTTGTAATGTATATTTAAAACTAAAGACGCCATTGCACAATAACATATATGAGCACTTCAGAGAAATACAAGCTCGAGGTTTATTTGCTAATAACAAACCTGTAGTTTAACATTTATAAACAGATTATCCAAGTTACTGACATTCTAACCTGAATTTGAACATTAAGAAATATTGCGTGGGAAACGCATCTTGAAACACCAGATTAGCATCTTTAAACATTAGAGTCTAATGTCACGCAATAGCACACAATCAATGTGCATTATAAATACATTTAATAGAGCAATATCAATACTTCACAATAAGGCAATAAATGGATTTTATGAACAATAAAGACATACAATATTAAATGTGTATTTGTATTAAAGAAACAGACTGTTATTAAACCGAGAAATGTCGACAACATTTAATAATGTGACAGTATTAGATTTTAAAGAGTATTTAATCATTAATATTTAACGGATCACGGATATTAAATCTGCGTCACACATATCCGCATGACAGGCCCATGAGTTACAAATAAGTCTACATGAAAAATGAAGTAACAGCACCACCAAGCGGTATGTGTAAGGAAGTTACTAAGATATGAAACATTAAGGAACGGCCAATCAGAGTTCATCACACAAACACAACTTGAGTCAGGATGGTCTCACAGACATTATAACAATATTTCAAACTTTTATCCAATCAGATGTACAGATAACTTGTCCCATGGTGCATCTCATGTTTACTTCACCATATAAAAGTCCATTACACGTTGCCATCTTTGTCAGTTCTCTAATGCCTGCAGGCAGTATATATTATATCCATACATATATTCTACAACCCAGCAGGCATGTCAGTTCCCAGGTTCACCAAGGAGGAGAGCGCTGCACTGGTCCACGCCGTCAAGGACTTTTATCCCCAGCTGTTTGGGAACAAGAGGAGCTCGACAGATGCGCCTGTTAAGAAGGCCCTTTGGGAGTCTATCACCAATGCGGTTAGATTGGTGTGTGACGTCCAGAGGACCCAGGATCAGATCATGAGGAGATTCGGAGATATGAGGTTGCGTTTATCGAAAAAAGTCAACCTCATAAGGGACTGGGTACAAGCCCGTAAAAGAGGGGGCCAAAGAAAGGCCCCGCGGAAACTGTACCTACTCCCTTATGAGGTGACTTTATGCGAGCTCCTCAATCTCCGGGTCCCCAAAAGATTTAGATCCTCGCCATCCTCAGCCTCCTCTTCTTCCCTCCCAGCTGCGGGATCTGAAAGTCCTGACGCGGGGGCCAGGGCAGATGCTTCTCCGTCCGGTGGCCTGGGAGGAGATAGAGAATCTGAACCAGGTAATTATCCAACTTCATATAATATCTTTTTTTTTTTTTTTAATCAAAAAATGTGTATATAGTCAGATACTAAACCTATACAGATCTCACAACATACACTACATATGATGTTTAGATATCTGATTTTAGATTAGTGACACATGAAATAGGAATGATGTTTCTTGCGCTCTACAGAATATGCGTCACAGAGCGGAAATGTAATTTCTCATCCACGTTAACATGGGTTTGCGGAAAGTGGCATTGCTTTATACATGTTGGTCAAATGACGGATGCGTAATTCCGCTTGGAATCATTGCGCAATGATCGCGAAAATGGCATTTCTCATCCACGTTAACATGGGTTTGCGGAAAGTGGCATAGCTTTATACATGTTGGTCAAATGACGGATGCGTAATTCCGCTTGGAATCATTGCGCAATGATCGCGAAAATGGCATTTCTCATCCACGTTAACATGGCTTTGCTGTAAGTGGCATTGCTTTACACATGTTGTTCAAAATTAAATGTGAATTCTTATATTAGTGAAGAATACAGTATTCTTATTTTCAATATTATAGCTAATAAAAAACGAAGAATACAAATAAATTATAACATATGGCCATCAATTGATGATTATGAAATAACAACCAGATATTATTAAAGATACAGTAAACAACACAACTGATTGAAAATAAGAGTCCAGGATATATTTATCATTAATTTAATTGAGGAAACAATTAACTCATGGGACTACCAAAGGATTAATATTTTTAAATTGATTTGTTAATAATGTAAAGATTTTAAACATGGCATGATTAGTATTAATGATATGCAATCCTCATTTAATATATTACAGATATGGATGTGGCTGCTGGATCCTCAAGCCAGGGCTTGTCACAGTATGGTATGTCTCTTTTTAATTGACATTTGTCTTAGAAACATGGACTGAACATTACATACTAAATACACATTGTTCAATATTTATATGTAATGTCTCTTTAATAGATGAAAATTAAATAATTCTTCGGATATCCTTAAATAACATATTAGATTTGAATTGCATGCTCAATCCCATTCATTACATCAACATATGGAGTAGATAATTCATTAACAACAACATTGTGGAATCAATTTAATTTTAGATTAAAGGGATACTGAGCTACAATTATTAATGTTGTCATTCAGATACAGTATGCAATATTAATAAACATAAAAATATAATACTATCATCATATGTGACATATTCTATTGCTAAATGTATTTTAAAATCAAGAAAGTACGTTTATGTGCATCTAAATTTTGGTTGACCAACCTGGCTTTTTATTCATGATTGGTGGATACCTTAAAAAAACAATATTTATTGAATCCAATATTGCTTATCTGCCTTTAAGATTAAAATCGAGCAACATTCTAATTATAATAGGAGTCAATGTTCAATCATTTTGAACAGTTTGAACATAGAAATCAATTATTTAAATTAATCATGTCAGTGTCCCTTTAAGACAAAATAGATTCATTCATCTTTACATTCTTTTTATTAAAAACTATTGATATATAATTCACATTCTCTGTTGGAGTTACTTTATAGATATCTGCATACTCTAACAGCACCATGATTACATATTTGTAATAATCAATTTTTTTTTGTATTGTGATAAATATGTGTTGTGTCCTAAACAAGATTACTGTACATTGCACAAATGGCTCGATGTGACACATGTGTTTGTTTAGATTTGTCAACAGATGCTCTTCAATATGTGGTTTGTGTGTATTCTTTTAACTTCTTAAGGACATATGACGGAATTATTCCGTCATAAAACAATTGAGCAAACTGAAAGCTGTGTCCTTAAAGGGTTAAGAACATTGATCAATGGGTATATTTAGATATGCAATAGCAGCGTCTGAGATGATTTTCATGTCTAATATAGTCTGACATTAAACATATGTTCAATACAGAAATTTTAACAGAATCCCCTTGATTCAATCAAGCATTTTCTGGTGTAATGACTGCTCTATTCTTCACATTTTAAAGTTGATTAATGTTAAAATTCGAGACAGATGTGATTTAGTGATATCCCAAATGTGTTTAATAATATATATCTATATCATTCATAGAGAGAGTTGGTGTGGTGAGCCCACAGGAATCCAGCAGTGACATAGAGCCGCCTTTGTGGTCTCCTGGTAAGTCCATTGACTCATTTATATGTAATTGAAGGTGTATTGCTAATCAATATTATGATCATGATTCTGATGAAGCATAACATTATAAAAATTAAAATTATTTCTCTTCTGATTATATATTAATTTTCTTTTAATATTGAACGATTAATAATTTCAACTTTATTAGTCTCCACATTTGTTATTCAGAAGATGTATAACATATGTTTGTTTCCATGTTCTTTTTTGACAACAGTCATCAAGTGATACACACATGAGAAATCTTAAATGTTCTATGTACTATGCTTTTATGATTTTAACATTAATACAAACAATACATTGAAAATCTGAATCATTGAGAATAACAAATCTAATGTCATTTGTATGCTCCATCAAAATGATGTAAATCATAACTTTGGGTGTGTATATCTTTAATGCAACATTGATGTGCGTATTTGAGCAACAGTAACATATGTTATAATATCTGATCTTAACGTGTACACAACATGTTATGTTTTACAGAGATTGATTTAACATATGTGACGGAGGAGGAAGAGGCTGCCTTGGAGTCTGATGGTATGTGAAATATATCTATCATGTTTCCAACATGTTGCTTTTTTGGAAATCATTTTATTGAAGACATTCAAAGTCTACAGCTTTTGCACTTTAAAAAGGAATATTATTTGTCTGTTCAAATACACTACTGCCCCCTTTCTATATCAGGCAGCATGAAAATCTGCTTGGATTTTTTTTTTTTTAAATATATAATTCATGCCATCATTATGTCACATGCATATTCCAGGCCAAAACACAATAATAATGTTCTAATTGTACAGACAGTCATTGATATTCATCTGAGTGCCTATATACATACCATATCCTCATTTCAGAATTCTTTACAAATTCAAACACACTTCGAAGTATATTGAAAACATAATCAATTTGAAATGCGTTGATTTTATGTCAGGATGTATGAGATGTTAATATATTTTCTTTACATTTTCAGATGGATCCACCACTTCTGGTCATCTGGTTTCCGCCCCTGCCCAGTCACAGACCCCTCCCCATGCACACACCCCTGACCATGGCCAGACCCCTGCACAGACCCAGACCCCTGCCCATGACCAAACTCCTGACCATGCCCAGACCACTGCCGGCCCTTCCCATAGTTCATATCATGTCCCTCCCAAAAAACGCCCATACACCCCCCTTCGCCGCTCTCCCCGTATTCTGGCCCGTACAGCTGCCCAGACCCAAACTCCCCACTCCCCAGCTGTACGGCCTACCCCGGAGCGGCAGCTCACCACTCCCCAAGCCATTACCATCCCTCCCCAAGCCACTCCCATCCCTCCCCAAGCCAATCCCATCCCTCCCCCCTGTCTCAACCTTCATTGTCCTGGGTGTCGGATTGTCCTTCCCAGGCACAGCTGTAAGTATCATTCAAAATACACGTTATAAGATACTTAAAGGTACAGTGAAGTTAAATTTTTTAAATTGTGATTCCAATCCAGCATGCAATGTTAATCAAATTTATAATTTACTACTCTTATGAATTATTCGTCATTCTCTTGATATATTTTTGGAAACAAAGTAATTCCTATAATTAGTTTAAACAATAAAATAAATCTGGCCATCATTTCTTTATTGCTGGATGAATGTATCCATCAACCAGCAGGCACAAACAAAGTTGATAAACAAATATTGGCTTCCATAAAAAGCAACATTCTTGCATTCAAAATCTAGCTTGAGAATTAAAAAATTTAATGAATATGTGTAATTTATAAAGATTTGTAATGTCATGCTCTATCTGAATCAGTCCATTAAATATTTAGGTTCAGTGTCCCTTTAATTGGATATCACTACATACACCAATCACCACTACTTGGATCCAACAATTTATGTACAAATGTTGATACATTATCTCTTGTCTAACCCAGTGGGAATGTAATTTCTTCAGGTTGCTATGTTTACACAGCTTGTCCTCAATGCCAAAATGTTTAAGGATAGGTGTGCCTACCACAGTCTAAATTTAATTTTTAAATTGCTGATGTAAGTACAATGTAAATCCTTTAACAAGATTTGATACACTCAAGCTGTATAAGTGGATCATCTAAAACCAATTAAAGGGGACAACATGTTTGAGTAACATGTCCCTTTAATGATTTCTGTCTGTCTGAATAACCTAATTCATGTGTAAAGAATAAATGTAAACTAATTGATGTAAAGAATTATTTGTCTTTATGATGACAATGTATGTAGTAAAAATTTTTCGTCTGTTGTGTAATTATCCTTAATATTTAATGTATTCTTTATTTTAGGCTGTGACTCAGCATGGCTCATGCTAGAAGGTATAGCAAGAGTAGAGCAGGCCGTGTTGAGGAACGCAGCTGTCCTGAGAGGGATGAACGACACCATGCAGGCCCAGCTCCGGGTTCAGGACTTGACTCTGCGTGAAATTATGCGATTAAGTTCAAGGCCTGAATCTGGAGCTGGACATGCACAGGACGATGAAGAGGATGACCAGTAAGTGGAGGATCTGGATATGCTCCATGGTGGCAGATAAGAATCCTCCGTCCACATGTTGAATTTGTTTTTTTATTGTTGCCATTTGGCCTTTTTAAAAGTTTATTGTTGTGCCTGTTGCACTCTTTTACCTTGTCATATGTCTCCAATGGGGCTATGCTGGCCCTTGGCAACTCTCTTCATGGACTGTGATGCACTGTGTTACCTTGTCATATGTCTCCAATGGGGCTATGCTGGCCCTTGGCAACTCTCTTCATGGACTGTGATGCACTGTGTTACCTTGTCATATGTCTCCAATGGGGCTATGCTGGCCCTTGGCAACTCTCTTCATGGACTGTGATGCACTGTGTTACCTTGTCATATGTCTCCAATGGGGCTATGCTGGCCCTTTGCAAATCTCTTCATGGACTGTGATGCACTGTGTTACCTTGTCATATGTCTCCAATGGGGCTATGCTGGCCCTTGGCAACTCTCTTCATGGACTGTGATGCACTGTGTTACCTTGTCATATGTCTCCAATGGGGCTATGCTGGCCCTTTGCAAATCTCTTCATGGACTGTGATGCACTGTGTTACCTTGTCATATGTCTCCAATGGGGCTATGCTGGCCCTTGGCAACTCTCTTCATGGACTGTGATGCACTGTGTTACCTTGTCATATGTCTCCAATGGGGCTATGCTGGCCCTTGGCAACTCTCTTCATGGACTGTGATGCACTGTGTTACCTTGTCATATGTCTCCAATGGGGCTATGCTGGCCCTTTGCAAATCTCTTCATGGACTGTGATGCACTGTGTTACCTTGTCATATGTCTCCAATGGGGCTATGCTGGCCCTTGGCAACTCTCTTCATGGACTGTGATTCACTGTGTTACCTTGTCATATGTCTCCAATGGGGCTATGCTGGCCCTTTGCAAATCTCTTCATGGACTGTGATGCACTGTGTTACCTTGTCATATGTCTCCAATGGGGCTATGCTGGCCCTTGGCAACTCTCTTCATGGACTGTGATGCACTGTGTTACCTTGTCATATGTCTCCAATGGGGCTATGCTGGCCCTTTGCAAATCTCTTCATGGACTGTGATGCACTGTGTTACCTTGTCATATGTCTCCAATGGGGCTATGCTGGCCCTTGGCAACTCTCTTCATGGACTGTGATTCACTGTGTTACCTTGTCATATGTCTCCAATGGGGCTATGCTGGCCCTTTGCAAATCTCTTCATGGACTGTGATGCACTGTGTTACCTTGTCATATGTCTCCAATGGGGCTATGCTGGCCCTTGGCAACTCTCTTCATGGACTGTGATGCACTGTGTTACCTTGTCATATGGCTCATATATTCCTTATTTTTACAAGATTATTTATAAACGTTGTGTATGTTTTCTTACATACTAATAAAATACATTTTATTTCACGAATCTTTGTCCTCATTCTTCATGTTATTTTTTTAAAGCTCTAGTTTATGTTGTTGATCCTTAAAGGGACCTACCAAATATATTTGTAATAATAAAATCATATATGTAAGACAATAGTAAATGACTTTAAGATTAACATCTCCAATGTAATCTTATTATTTGTCTTTATATTTTTTTCTCTTAGCTTTATCATTGCCTGATTATGATTAGCATAGTAATTGTTTTATATATGTATATATAGATTGTTATTTGTGTATATATGTATATTTCAATGTTCAGATCCATGTGTGTATTTAGAAACTCTGCATGAATTGATGCACCTTTACCAAATGATCTGAGTATTGATACAATGATATAATCCCTGTAAAGTGTTCATTTTATTGAAATAGTATTGTCTATGTGTATGCTCTTTTTAAAAACAAAATAATGTCCCTTTAAGTGATGGTGATCACAATTGTTAATGAATGTATTTCCATTTCTAAAGCGTTTTTGTCCTTTTTACATGAACAAGGACATATAATCTTATTAATAAACAATCTTATTGTAATGTTGACAGCACCTGTATTTCATTTTCAATTCTATATTATTGTAAAAGTGTAACCAAATAAATCTCTGTGTGTAATGCAAATAATTTAGATGATGAATATTTGTTAACAAATATGTTAACAAAATACATCTCCTCCCATATATGGCTATAGGTAGGCTGACAATAATTAAACTTGAATAAATGACACGTTTAATCAATCCATGTATAACTATTGTTATTCCACAACAATCCAAACATATCTTAAAACATCAATGGCATATGTATTTCTCATGTGTATCTTTTAAATGTTAAACATATACACCATAGCTATAGTTCAAGGGACAGTCAAGTCCGAAAAGATGATTCATGATTTGTTGACATTCCTAGATAGCAATCTACACACATACTAGTTCCTAAAATATAAATACGTTTCTTAGTGATATGCCAAGATGTCACTGAGTCCTTGTATTGTCTGCGGTTTTTCAGCGATCTCGGATGCGCCATGTTGCTTAAGACGTCACCTGCCAGGCTGTCCAATGATTCCTTGTATTGACTGACGTTCTTACGTGATCAGGAATATGCCTTTTATTGGATTGCGTTTTGACGCGATCAAGGATGCGCCTTTTTTTTTAGGGCGTTCTTACGTGATCAATAATGTGCCTTTTATTGGATGGCGTTCTTACGTGATCAAGGAAGCGCCATGTTAAGACGTCACATGCAAAGGTAAAAAAACGTCTGATTGGATTACGTAGTCCCGCAATATTTGTGCACGTTAAAAACGTTTGTGACTGCAGGCAATTTTAAAAACCTTGCGAATATGTATTATTTGCATCATGTTACATTGTTGACCCGTAGCTGATAAAGACCACCACATTCTCTTTTGCTGGATGTCTGGTTGAATCAACGAACGAAAGCAAAATGTTTTCATGCATATGATATTTCGAGGCAAGTGCAAATCTCTATAGTCCATGTTTAATATGTTTGTCACCAATGTTCCTTTTTCTGAAAAATTACTGTTGTGTTTAATGTTGAATATATCTAATTAATAAATATGCGCTATTGTGTTTGAATAAAGTAATCAATATGCATTTATCTTTATCATATGCTAAATATATGATGCCGACTTCTTCTAAATGTAATTTCGTTGTATATTTTATTAAAGGTTCATTAGACACTCACATTATAAATCAAAAGCTTTGATTTTGTCTCTAGTTAGATAGTCCATTGTTTAACCAATACGTTTATTTTTTCTTCTGTTCTACGAAAATGTAAGTAATTTTCTGACTCCTCCCAAAGCCTCTGAGTTTCATGTGAGTACCATCTCCAGCTTTCTCCAGTTTGTGTAAAGGGTCTTTTCATATGTTAATGATGGGGTATTGTGTTGTTTTACGGTTGTAATGGGGGTTCATCTATATTTTCAATATAGCTAACCCTATTTTATTTTAAAGTGTTTGAAGCTTTTTAATATTGATATCAGTATATGTTAATCTTGTTGTTTGTAGTAGTGTCTATTACATACAGTTCTGTTAAAAATATAGTATACTGTCCCTTGAATGCAAATTTTGTTTTTTGTATCATGTATGAGATCCACATAGTTTAATCTTCAAATATATTATTGTTAGCATATTTTCACCCCCCCCCCCACACTCCTAAAAGGACTTTAAACCATATTCATTGTTAAAAAATTTTTTATTTACAATAAAATATTAACACAATAATGTCTCTTAAAGAAAATAGACTTTATTTAACACGTCAATATAAATGTGATTTCAATATTTATTTTTTCACAAAGTACATGCAGATATACCAACAAGCTTCAAATATGTGTTAGCATATGTAATGTTGTTAAAGGGACAGTTTAGAAAAAAAATAATGTTTTTCATTATTCTAAAAGTCAATTATGTAATATCAAGGATATCAAATGTTTCTCAACAATTGAACATTTGTCTGGGTTTATTTAAATTTGCTATCTAAACCTATGAGGTTGGTGTGCTCATTTCTTCGATCTTGAAGAGTGCTTGTAATCATTATACAATTTGAGCACTAGAGGGCATTTGGATAGCATTTGTATATGTAAAACCTTGTGCTCATACAGCATATTATTGACCATGTATTGATCATTGATATCTAAAATGTTGTTATGTATGAACAACAAATAAGTGGTCATTTTTCATAGTCAGAGATACAAGGGTAAGCACATAAGTCACACGTATTTCTCCATGTTTTGTTGTTTCCAACTTTATAATGCGTAATACAGTGTTTTCGTTGTAATCAATAATTTTCTGACTGTCCCTTTAAGCTGTGTTATTGGCATTCAAACAGTAATATGCCATCATGGATAATTGTTATGGTAATTTAGTTAGCGATTCGGGAAACAGTTTGGACATCACATCACAGAAACTAATCAATATCATGAACAAGGATAGGTATGTGATGATGTGGTTTTCACACACTTATAACCCACACTCTGCAAACAATCTGCCTCCATGGACCCGGTCCCATAGAAGTTGATTATATACAGAGTGTGGTCCACAAGTGTATGAAAACCACATCATCACATACCTATCCATTACACATTAAATTAAAAAAACCAGTAAAGAAGAAAAAAAATACTTACTTCCTCTTCCTTCCCCTCTTCCCACGGGGCTGAGGCTCTGGGAGAGGCAACTGCCGACTCCGAAGAGTTCTCCTTGGAGCTGTTGTGGGAAGAGTGGAAGGAAGAGTACTGGGACGACCAACGTGAGGAGAAGATGGATGAGGAGGAGAAGATGGATGAGGAGGAGAAGATGGATGAGGAGGAGTAGATGGCTGAGGAGGAGTAGATGGCTGAGGAGGAGTAGATGGCTGAGGAGGATGAGATGGGCCGGCAGGAGGAGATGGCCCAGCAGCAAGAGGCCCAGCAACAAGAGGCCCAACAACAGGAGGCGAACCAGGAGGTAGACCAGCATGCGCCTCCCGGAAAAAAGTGAACATTTCTTGGTGAAGCTGAAATATTCTGGTTTGTCCTTCTTCTATTCGATTCAGTATGGTGATGATTTGATTTTGTCCTTGAATAATTTGATTTTGGCCATCAAGTATTCGGTTGCGTCCTTCTATGTTTTCTATCCGGGAGGTACGCATCTGGTCTATGTAGTCCAGTAGAACCCGCACCTCCGCTATTTCCTCTTGTTGTGCTTGTTGTACCCGTGCACGGCGGGGTGCCCGTGCACGGCGGAGTGCGGGTCTTTGAGGGGCCTCGGGTTCCGCTGGATCCTCCTGTGCTTCCGGGGCCTCTTCATCATCTCCCGTGCGCTCTTCGTCACGGGGGGCCTCTTCCCTCCGAAGTGGAAATTCCTCACCACCACTCTCATCCCGGGGAGATGCAGGAGGCTGTGCTGCCTCGTCCCCAGACTCTGTATATTAAAAAAAAAAGAAAAATAAAAAATGTATATATTAGCATATTTGCAAATCAAGGTTTAAATGACTTAGCTTACGATACAATTACAAATGCAGAATCATTAATCCACTTTGAAATCTAACAAACAATCAATACGATTTCCGCTTTTTCCAAACCGTGTTTGTGATATCTGTGGTCATTGTGAATGTTTTTGCGTTTGTTTTCAGTCTGTTTAAATGCACACCTAACCTATAGCCTAGATACTGATGTAACCGCAAAGTAATTGAATGCGTGTAAACAACGTTATAGCATTAATATGATCCTTAACACATGAAACCCAATGTTTTATCTTTCATGATTTAGAAGCATACATTTTGTATCAACTTTCGAATGTACTTTTCTTATCTAATTCGCTTAATTCTCTGGATATTCTTTGCTGAAAAGCATATCTAAATATGCTTATAAGATGCTGATTGTTAGCTGAATATAGCTGCCTCCTGTGATTGTTTCACCGTGTGCATGGCTATTTCTTCATTAAAATATATCTCAAGAAGGATTCAAATTCGGTAATTTAAGTACATTTGAATGCTTTGTCAAATTGTATTCGCTACCTCAATCATGAAAGTAAATGTTTGCGTATAGTGTCCATTGAAATACATTCGTATGTTAAATTATTGTTCAATGAGCTTACCGTCAGATGAGAGTGGCAGGTTCCCGGTATCGATTCCTCCGATACCGACTACTTCCACCTCGGAGATGCTGGGCCGCAACATTTCCTCCCATCGGCAGTACTCGATTTCAATGGCAGGTCCGCCACCGGTTCCTGCGGCATGTCGTGCCTCCAGACCTAACTTTTTTTTCAGTTCCAGTTTACAGTCCCGGTAGCGATGTTTGATCGAATCCATATCTCGGTTCCGGCCACCCACTGCATTGACTGCATTCCTGATCTCATTCCAGAGACTCCTCTTCTCAGTCGGGGTGGTCTTTTGGTGCTGCAGCCTCCTATGCCTGGCCATATAGGCCTCTACGAGGGCCTCCTTCTCCTCCATCGTAAACCTCGCCTCCCTAGTCGCCTTGGCCTTCCCCTGTGACGATGCCCTCTGTTTCCCGGACTGTGAAGCCCTACTCTGACCGCCACTGGGCCCAGCCACTTGGTCATCTTGAACCAAGTGGCTGGGTCCACCCACTGCTTCCACCCCCGCTTCCTGCCCCTCTTCCTGCCCTGTTCCTCTCCCCCTCCCTCTACTCCCCCCTCTACCTGTCCCCTGCCTGGCCTCCATCTCTTCCCTAAACTAAACCCCAAATAATCAAACAAAAAGTGAGTGTGATGAAATTAAAGGGGGGCAAAATAAAGAACTAAAAAGACAAAAAAGGTGCTTAAAGTGTGAGAGGGATGTAAAAAACAAAGAGGGTAAGGAGTATTTAAATAAACGAAAAGAAGAAGACTAAAAGGAGGATATGTAAACTAAATGTAACTAGGGGATGGGTATGGGATGGGTATGGGGTATGGGATAAGAGTAAATGGGATGAAAGGGAATGGGACTACAAGGAATGGGGTATGGAGTGTAGTATGAGGGGGTAGGGAGTGTATGTAGTGTTATTGATAAGTGTATGTATGTATTGAATGTGTTTGCGTGTAAATGTGTTAAGTGTACAGAAAAATCACTCGCTCGCTAACTCACACTACTACTAATTCTCACTAACAAACACTCCCACTAACTCTCACTAACAAACACTCCCACTAACTCTCACTAACTACCACTAACTCACGCTCCCACTAACAACTCTCACTAATAACTCCCACTAACTCACTCACGCTCCCACTAACAGACTCTCTCCCACTCCCACTAACTCCCACTAACTCACTCACTCTCTCACGCTAACACTAACTCACTCTCAAAAATTCTCAAACTCTCTATTCTTAAACCTCCAATCTCCAAAGACCCAACAGCAACACAGTCAAAGAAGCCCTGCTTGTGTGTTGCTTATATACCCTGTGTAAATGTTTAATGATGTCCCAATTTCCGTTGTAAATCGTGTTCAGGTGTGCTTTATTAGCAATTAATATTATTGCAATGTGTATTAAGTGTGTGAATTTGCGCATGCTCATTTAGAGTTGGTATTTGTGGAATGTGTAGAATGCGATGATGTCATAGTGTTCGTTTTATCTTTCATTGTCCAATAGTATACTTTTTAAATGTGAATTTGCGATGGTGTGTTATTAGTGAAGTGTTGTATATGTATGTTTGTCATAATATATATTGATATTGAATGCGATTTTTTTTCTAGTGGATGTATATCTTTTTTAATCCTTGTTGTTATTTTGCGATTTTCCGCATCTTAAAGTATATGCGTATTCCCCGTATAAAATTGTATTAAAACTTCCCCCGCTTGTGAATGTGTAATTCTTGTGTGCTTTGTTGATTGATTGTTGTTGTGACATTTGCGGCGTGTTATTGTTGTGCATGATGTGGTATGCGTCATATGACCGAGCTGTACGTATTCTCGCGAGATCGAGTGTTAGGTGAAAAAAGCTATTTTTTGCCTTTCCCATTGATCTCTATGGGAGACTGTCTAACGCGGGCAGTATTACGCGTGTGACATACACGCGTTATGAGCATCGTTAGATGGTCTTATTTGAACTCTAAATACCGGAGTCAAACAATGCCGTGCGTTAGACATGAAACACGCGTGGCGTTAACAACCCATCTACCGCCGAACTCCAAATCTAGGCCTCCATTTGGTGTATTAATATTTATGCTAGTAAAGATTTTCTCTATCTTTTGGTTTTATTTTTATCTGCTTTTGCATTTATTTTTAATGTTAAGAATAAGATGTTGGCAGTCCTATTCTGAAGGGCTTTATGTTTAAAGCTTATGTTTCGCTGGAGCCAGGAGAGGGTTAGCTGGTACACCCCAAGTTACCAGCTTGTTCATACCAGTACATAAGTGCACTTTTATCAAATGTGAGTACCTATTTGGCTTGAATATCCATATGCTCATATAGGGCTGCCACCTTCCTTGGAAGAAAATACCGGCCATGCTAATTAACATAAATGTGCATAAATAATTAAACAGCATAACTCAAAAACTAAAGCTGATAGGACTGATTTTAAATGCTCATTTGTTTATAACTGGTATTCATCACACTCAGAAGAAGTTTCACTTTGACAGGGGCTTTCTTTCATTATTTATTATTTATTTTCTACATTGACATGAACCTTAAAAATACTGGCCGTGTCGGTAAAATACCAGCTGGGTGGCAAGCCTATGCTCATACTTAAATATGCTGATACACACATGAGGCGCCTCTCTGTTTTATGCTTTCTTAATGTTTAAAGTCCTTGTTGGTTGATATAGTTTCTAAATCCAAACTCTTTTTTTTCTAGGAAAGATATTGTTTGGTTCTGGTTTAGATTTCTTTTATTTTTCTGTGTCTGGAGGTAAGGAGTTTTTTTTTTTCATTCGCAGGGCAAGAATTCTAAGGGTAAATTTAAAGCTTTTAATCAATTTTGTTCCATTTCTTTCTCTAAGAAGAAGTTAATTTTTTTATTTTTGCATGGAAGTCAAATTCGAATTTGAACAGATCTATCAATCTAAGTATTCTTCTCATTTATCAAGTTGACATGAAGATGAGAACGCTATTGTGGCTCAGTGGGTTAGAAAGCAGACTTATAAACATAAGCGCCTAGATTACGAGTCTTGCGTTAGGGTTAAAAAGCAGCGTTGAGATAGAGACATAGCCCATTTGGAGGAATTGATATTATGCACAGAGCTCTGTAATAATTGTGTCATTTGTCCCACCCCATGGAGTCCTTGTCTATTGTTCATTCTTATATGCTTGTATTAACCTCAATTTTACTTTTAAGTCTGCTGATAGGCTGGGTCCATCTAATCCCTCTGCCCTTCTAAGCGTTAACAGTCAGGTGGTTCAGCTCCTCTGACATTAGTATATCATCACAAGTATGTATGTTCATTGCTCCTTACTCCATATGATGTTATAATGTTGGCTTCAGAAAGACCAATCTCGGACCTCCTTTTACTGTCTGCAACATTGATATCTATAGCTAATTACATTAAGGTTTTCTTTTTCTTTTTTTTTTCCTTTTTTTTTTTTTTTTTTTTCCAGCATATCACTTATTGTTTATATTCCTATGTATATATGCGTCAGGGGTCCAAGAGAGGCCCTATATGTTTAATAATTACGGAATGACCCCTATAGCCCCTCTTTCCACTCTTCTGTTATGTTTAAAGCCCAAGAGAGGCGATTGTTTATTTTAAGAGGGTACACGTTCTTTTTCATAGACCTTGATACTTACATTTGGGGGTCACTCCTCTTATTTTATCAGTTAACGTTCTATAAATAGAAAAGAGGATAATATAGCTAATGTGGGCATAATTGTGATTATATTTCCTTATTGTGTGATATGTGTAATTTAAAACATACTGTAAGATCTATCTGAAAGCCTGCATTACCTGTTGCTACCTTTAGTATTGCAATAAGAAGGGTTTGGCTTCTTGCTAAGTCTAATTTTTTTGTTTTACATTTTTTTTTATTTGGAATTCTGTATGCTATATCCTCAATAAAAATTTAATAAAAAAAAAAAAAAAAGCAGCGTTGAGAGGTCCCAATGCTGCTTTTTAACGCCCGCTGGTATTACAAGTCTTGCAGGTACAGGTGTACCACTCACTTTTTTCCTGCGACTCAAAAATACTGCAAATCCACTTACGTCAATTGCGTATCCTATATTTTTAATGGGATTTTCCTAACACCGGTATTACGAGTCTTCCTCATTTGAAAGTCAGTAGTTAAGAGTTTTATGGGCTAACGCCGTAGTATAGAACGCTTAACTAAAGTGCTAAAAAGTACACTAACACCCATAAACTACCTATTAACCCCTAAACCGAGGCCCCCCACATCGCAAACACTTAAATAAAAATTTTAACCCCTAATCTGCCAAACCGGATATCGCCGCCACTTTAATAAATATATTAACCCCTAAACCGCCTCACTCCCGCCTCGCAAACACTAGTTAAATATTATTAACCCCTAAACATCGCCGCCACCTACCTACATTTATTAACCCCTAATCTGTCGCCCCCAACATCGCCGCCACTATATTAAATGTATTAACCCCTGAACCTTAGTCTAACCCTAACCCTAACACCCCCTAACTTAAATATAATTTAAATAAATCTAAATAAAATTACTACAATTAACTAAATTATTCCTATTTAAAACTAAATACTTACCTATAAAATAAACCCTAAGATAGCTACAATATAACTGTTACATTGTAGCTATCTCAGGGTTTATTTTTATTTTACAGGCAACTTTGTATTTATTTTAACTAGGTACAATAGTTATTAAATAGTTATTAACTATTTAATAGCTACCTAGTTAAAATAAATACAAATTTACCTGTAAAATAAAACCTAACCTAAGTTACCATTACACCTAACACTACACTATAATTAAATTAATTCCCTAAATGAAACTACAATTAAATTAAATAAAATTATCTAAAGTATGAACCCTCCCCCACTAAATTACAGAAAATAATAAAACAATTACAAGTTTGTTAAACTACTTACACCTAATCTAATCCCCCTAATAAAATAAAAAAGCCACCCAAAATAATAAAAAGCCCTACGCTATACTAAATTACAAATAGCCCTTAAAAGGGCTTTTTGCGGGGCATTGCCCCAAAGTAATCAGCTCTTTAACCTTTAAAAAAAAGTACAATACCCCCCAACATTAAAACCCACCACCCACACACCCAACCCTACTCTAAATCCCACCCAATCCCCCTTAATAAAACCTAACACTAACCCCTTGAAGAACACCCTACCTTGAGAAGTCTTCACCCAACCACCCTACCTTGAGAAGTCTTCACCCAACCGGGCCGAAGTCCTCAACGAAGCTGGCCAGAAGTGGTCCTCCAGACGGCAGAAGTCTTCTTCCAAGCCGGGAAGAAGAGGTCCTCCAGACAGGCAGAAGTCTTCATCCAGACGGCATCTTCTATCTTCATCCATCTGGAGCAGAGCAGGTCCATCTTCAAGCCATCCGACGCGGAGCATCCTCTTCATCCAGAGTCTTCTTACTAAATGGCGGTACCTTTAAGTGACGTCATCCAAGATGACGTCCCTTCAATTCCGATTGGCTGATTGAATTCTATCAGCCAATCGGAATTAAGGTAGAAAAAATCCTATTGGCTGATCCAATCAGCCAGTAGGATTGAGCTTGCTTCTTTTAGCTGTTCCAATCAGCCAATAGAATGTGAGCTCAATCCTATTGGCTGATTGGATCAGCCAATAGGATTGAAATTCAATCCTATTGGCTGATTTCATAAGCCAATAGGATTTTTTCTACCTTAATTCCGATTGGCTGATAGAATTCTATCAGCCAATCGGAATTGAAGGGACGCCATCTTGGATGACATCACTTAAAGGTACCGTCATTTAGTAAGAAGACTACAGATGAAGAGGATGCTCCGTGTCGGATGGCTTGAAGATGGACCCGCTCCGGATGGATGAAGATAGAAGATGCCGTCTGGATGAAGACTTCTGCCTGTCTGGAGGACCTCTTCTTCCTGGCTTAGATGAAGACTTCTGCCCGTCTAGAGGGCCACTTCTGCCCGGCTTCGTTGAGGACTTCGGACCCAGTTGGGTGAAGACTTCTCAAGGTAGGGTGATCTTCAAGGGGTTGGTCTTAGGTTTTATTAAGGGGGGATTGGGTGGGTTTTAGAGTAGGGTTGGGTGTGTGGGTGGTGGTTTTTAATGTTGGGGGGGGTATTGTAAAAGAGCTGATTACTTTGGGGCAATGCCACGCAAAAAGCCCTTTTAAGGGCTATTTGTAATTTAGTATAGGGTAGGGCTTTTTATTATTTATTATTTTGGGTGGCTTTTTATTTTATTAGGGGGATTAGATTAGGTGTAATTAGTTTAACAAACTTGTAATTATTTTATTATTTTCTGTAATTTAGTGGGGGGTTTTCGTACTTTAGATAATTTTATTTAATTGTAATTAATTGTATTTAGTTTATTTAATTTATTTAATTATAGTGTAGTGTTAGGTGTAATTGTAACTTAGGTTAGGTTTTATTTTACAGGTAAATTTCTCTTTATTTTAACTAGGTAGCTATTAAATACTTAATAACTATTTAATAACTATTGTACCTAGTTAAAATTAATACATAGTTGCCTGTAAAATATAAATAAAACCTAAGATAGATACAATGTAACTATTAGTTAAATTGTAGCTATCTTAGGGTTTATTTTATAGGTAAGTATTTAGTTTTAAATAGGAATAATTTAGTTAATTGTAGTTATTTTATTTAGATTTATTTAAATTATATTTAAGTTAGGGGGTGTTAGGTTTAGGGTTAGTGGCAGCGACAATGGGGGCGGCAGATTAGGGGTTAATAATTGTAGTTAGGTTGCGACGACATTGGGGCGGCAGATTAGGGGTTAATAAATATAATGTAGGTGTCAGCGATGTTGGGGGCAGCAGATTAGGGGTTCATACATATAATGTAGGTGGCGGCGGTGTCTGTAGCGGCAGATTAGGGGTTAATAATATAATGCAGGTGTCAGTGATGTTGGGGCTGCAGATTAAGGGTTAATAAGTGTAAGATTAGGGGTGTTTAGACTCGGGTTCATGTTAGGGTGATAGGTGTAGACATAAATGTATTTCCCCATAGGAATCAATGGGGTTGCGTTAGGAGCTGAAAACTGCTTTTTTGCAGGTGTTAGACTTTTTTTCAGCCAGCTGTGCCCCATTGATTCCTATGGGGAAATCATGCACAAGCACGTTTAGCCAGCTCACCGCTACCGTAAGCAGTGCTGGTATTGAGGTGAGATGTGGAGCTAAATTTTGCTCTCCGCTCACTTTTCTGCAGCTAACGCCGGGTTTAAATAAACCTGTAATACCAGCGTTGTCTGTAGGTGAGCGGTGAGCATAAACTGCTCGTTAGCCCCACACACCATTACCGACAAAAACTCGTAATCTAGCCGAAGGTTTGTTATAGTGTGTTGCCTTCTAGTAACGTATTACAACTATCAAAATGTTATTAGTCTGCCCTGTTTCAGATTTTCTTGCTTTTTTCAGAAGGCCTAGTTTTTGTCTGTTCAGGGCCCTTGGGCTCTACATTTAATAGGTGTTAGTACAGGGGAAGGTTTTCTCTTTCCTATGTTCCATAGGATCCAAGTATTTGTTATATTTGCATGTCTTTTTTTAATTAAAAAAAGTATTGTGAAAAAAGAGAATCTATATGTCCTGCTTGCCCTGCCCTCATTACTTGTGGACTTCACTGCTTGGGTATTAGTTTCCCAGCAGTAATGGATTATGGACTCTCACCACCATGAAAGAAAGAAATTTATCAGGTAAGCATAAATGAGGTTTTTTGACTGTTCTAAGCAACCTGATGCAAACTGTACAGAACATAGAACATAAGATGATGGCTCACTAGACCAGACAGGAAGGTGCCGCTCCATGCTGTTACATACATAGCCATGTCCCTTCAAGTCATTGTGAGGTTAGAGTCACATGTCTACGTTTTATATCAGCATATTTGTTATTGTTCCATATGAAGAAAGCCCATTAATATTGCAAAAGGGTGAGAGTTATACTATGGGCAAAAGTATATTTATATATGAAGAATACACATTACTTTCAATGAAAGGACAATGTCATAAGGTGGGCAAATATATATGTGTGTGTGTGTGTGTGTGTGTGTATACTGCTAAGTATTGTTGATTTTCTGTTACCTTCAGTTCATTGTTCTGGGCTTATTATTAATAGTGTCTGAGTTTTCACATTTATCAAGATATATGAAAAACTTTATTGGAAATACTTTCAGTACTATTGTTAAAGCTGAGAACCTTTGAAAAATCATTATATTTTCAGTCTGGAAGATGAAAGGAAATCCATTTTAAGGTTTTAAAATCTGTTTGCTAGCACATATAGCTGGTGTCTCTAAAAGTGTAATGGGTTAAAGAAATACAAGTAATATAGCATCTATGCAAATACTCTGTCACTGTGTAATCCTAGCAGCATTAGTTTGGGCTACTACTAAAAATATTTAAACAGAAAACACATTCAGTGAAATCAGCCTCTAATTATAGAAGTGCCCAGATAACATTTCAGCACAGACTGATACAGCTCAAGAAATATAAACACAAATGCATATGTTGATGCAAGCCTGTTTGTATTATGGCTCTGTATGGAAAAAGCAACTTGTCTTTTAACTCAAATGGCACGGCCTGAAACCTATTATCATATTCAAATTAATTTTGTTCAAATTGAAATGACATTAATATAGACAAAAGTGGGAATGTAGCATTTATTATAGTGCAGGTAATTTTTTCAGTTTGTGAAAATTGCAAAATGACTTTGCTTTAAATAATTTGTACAAACGCTCTAATGTTCTGAGTAATTAAGTATTTAATTACTAGTAACCCAAACTGTAACCACACGACAATAACAAGGGAATTTTTTTTATTGAGAACAGCCATACTTAATACATAATCTATTCATCCATACATTTTGTCCAGTTCTACTTTTCTTCATATTATTCTCCCTCAGAAAAGGTTATCCTACATTCATAAAAAGCTTGAGGTTTATTAATGTAGAAAAAGATCACAGTAAAGCCTAGATTACAAGTGGAGCACTATTGATCATAGGGTGCGCTATTAAAATCGTCAACCTTCACTCAGAATTGTGCACAATCTGGAATTACAAGTCCATGGTAAAACAAATTACCAGAGAATGTTTTCTGTGGCCGACATATCTTTTGCACACCCTATACTTTCAAGGGATAGCACAATTGCTCTAAACATCGCTCATATTTAAAAGTTGTGAGTTAAAATAACAGCACTAAA